>NC_084549.2:592500-730000 GCF_033978685.3 Nerophis lumbriciformis
GTTTCTTCACCAGCACCTTCAAGGACCGCAGGAAGAGCAGCGTCACCGGCGTGCTGCGCAAACAACAACAACAACAAAAACAGCATCCTCCTCCACTCGCTCGCTCTGACAGCAGCCCGTTATGTAACAGACCTGAGTGGACGGGGGCAGGCGGGGACAGGAAGGAGGGGCAAAAGGAGAGGGGAGTCCTGACTGGGAGGGGGGGCGAGCGAGGAGCGAGCGGCGTGGAGCCTGAGGCTGTCACCGCCAGTCTCCGCCTCCTCTCAGCTTCAGCATCATCCTCACAGCTGCCTCCCACTCTGCCGGGGAAACAGGCGGGATCAGGCGCAGGAGCCCGCCAGGACCCCCCGCGTCAGGGCCAGCAGCATGGCCTCCTAGCCAGGGGGGTGCGCCTGCTCCGGAGCATGGGCAACCAGGAGGCCAAGCAGAAGAAAAGTGGGAATGGCGGAGGTGGAAAGGATGGATCGTGCGACGGCGGGGAAGCGGATAAGAAATCCAAAAAGTCCAGCAAGGCCAACAAAGCAGGTGGGAAATCTAAGTCGGATTCCAAGGTTTCGGTCTTCTCCGGGATGAAGATCAGGAAAAGTTCCAAGGCCAAGGGAATGTTCAAGGATGACTTGCTGGAGGACGAGAGGTCGGCTCAGGCTGGGAAATCAGACCTTAAGCTGAGAGCGAGCCTGTCAGCTGACGAGATAGGAATGCTGTCGGATTTGGAGGGTGAGCTAAGCCGCTTGACCGCAGGAAGCCAACAATCCATCTTGGACAACATGTGCCTCAAAACCGGCTCTGGATCGGACGTAGACCTCTACAGTTTTCACTCGGCTTCAGCCGACACCGAGGACCTGCTCTCGGACATCCAGCAAGCCATGAAGATCCAATCGGGCGAGGAGTCAACCTTCCATGGAGGCAAAACCAAAGTTCTGGCCCATCAGGCTTTTAGCTTGGACAAGGACCGTCCAAAGAACGCATCTGAGAGCACGCCGATGTCCAGAGATTCTTCAGTTCCTGGGTCGCTGAATGAGAGCGGACCGTCCACCGAGAGGAGCAGTGGAAGTCTCTTCCCAAAGACCAACAGCACCTACAGCTTTCCAGACACCTTGACCACCACCACGTCCTACGAGAGCGCAGAGGACGAACCCAGGCAGGAAAACTGGACGTCTCAAGGCCAACACCAAGGTGTGCCACGTGTTCAGGTTGAGCCTGTGAGTCCTGGTCCTCACAAGAGTGCAAGCAGCATGGATCTGTCTTCAGGGCCGGTGGAGGACTTCCTGTCCCTGAGGAAGAAGAGCAGTTTATCAATAAGCCTGCCGACAACCGACAGCAGCTGTGCTTCCCAGCCTCCGCCGACTTCCTGCGTCACCCCGTCCACTGTCAAACTCTACCCCCCAGTGCATCCCTCCTACGTGAAGACCACTACTAGGCAACTCACCTCCCCTATCGGATCCCCCCTCACCAGCCCCTGCGTGCCCAGGAGAACCGACTCGGCAGAAGCAGGAGACACCCATGGAGGCAGAGCACGCAAGCAGAGGTCCAGCTCCATCGCAGGACCGCTCGGCACGTCCGCCGACTGGTCCGCCCGACCGGACGGAGCGGGGACTGCCCTCTCGGAGCAGGAGATACAGCAGAAGGGCGGGGCTTACTGGACGCTGGGCTCCAGGAGGGCCCATTATGGACACTCCAGGTCCTCCAGGGCGACGGCATCTTACCTGGACATCTTCTCAGGTGAGTCGCCATGATGAAGTAGGTTAAGTCTAAACGGTGCTTTCAGATTTGGGGGAGTGGGAGGGACTTGTGGACCCTTCTGAGTGCTGAGGTGGGCATTAAAACCCGGGTTCATCGCCAACATGGATAGTCTTAACTAGACAAGTTCTTGGAGAGGATTTTGTAGACGTAAGGTCTTGTGAGTAATGTCCACTCCATTGCAGACGTCACACGCCCGCAGCGCTACGCTAGCCAGTTGCCAAAACAACAACACAGCACTTCCTGGTTGTGCACCAATGACATTCCAGCTTGGGACGTTGCAGAGTGATCCATACTGAAATATATCGATAACGCCGATACCAGAGCTTTATGCCCTAATATCCATTCTCAAATCAAAGTATTGATACTTTTGATGCTTCAGTTCAGGAGCGTGCAAACTTTTTGAAAAGTCAAAGTATGCGGCGGCCATTTTGATATTTTTTATTTAAGAAAAATTGTCATGACTTGGTCCGGGGTGTGTGCTTTTCCAGGATGCAACGGAAAGTTGGCTCGTGCGAGACGGGAATGAAGGTACATGATTTATTATTATCAAAAAAAGGAATAAATGAAAGCGCGCAGAGTGGCGGAGAATAAACTATGAAACCAAAAGACTATAGCAAAAAAGTACAAACAAAAAACACGCACAATGGCGGAGAACAAACTATGAAACCAAAAAGACTATAAATATGGAACAAAAACTTACTTGGCTTGGACAAAAGTAGTTGCTTGAGGAATTGACATGAAAAGAAGTATCAGGCATGAACAGAGCATAAATGTGTTGAGGTCGTCAGGACGAACAACAGAAAATGAATGAACTTAAATACTATGGACGTGATTAGTGAAAGCAGGTGCGTGACTCAAAACGTGAAACAGGTGCGTGACGTGACAGGTGAAAACTAATGGTTGCTATGGTGACCAGACAAGGGAGTGAAAAGACAGAAACTAAACAAAACATGACTTAAAACAAAACATGATAAGACAGACATGACAAAAATGCAAAAAAACAGATATTGTGTCAGCTTTGTATTATTGTTGACTAAGTATATTATTATTAATTATTAGTGTGAACATTTCATCTTTTTCTTACATTTTCACAGTTTTTTCCTCCAAGTAAGAATAGAATAAAAATAGTAATAATACAATTGTGTCAGCTTTGTATTATTGCTGACTAAGTATATTATTGTTAATTATTAGTTTGAACATTTCAGCTTTTTCCTTTTTCAAACATTTTTCCGTTATTTCCCCTCTAATCAAGAATAGAATAAAACTAGTAAAAATACGAGTGTGTATTTGCATAACCAGGTGTCAGGAATTCTGCCTGTAGGAAAATATTCTTGTTCAGTTTCGTATTTAACTGTGTTTTATATAACGTTTCTATTTTATTTTTCAAATTAATCCATAAATGTGTTGTTTTTTGAACTAACTAAACTGTCTTTATATTTTAGGTATATTTTCCTCTTTTTTTTTGGAGCTTGTAATATTTTATACTTTTTTTCCACCTAAATAAATGCTAAAAACTGATTATATATATTTAAAAACAAAACTTTGTGTTATAGTTAACAAATAGCTTATATTCCCATTTTTCCCATTTTTTTCTTACATTTTTACAGTTATTTTTTAGATAGAACTTTTTAAACTTTAGCAGACACGTTAGGACTATTTGCACAAAGTATCGGTGATACCAGCCTGAGTTTTACTTGGTATCGGAAAGCAAATCCGGGGTATCGCACGTCACTAATGTTGCATTCAGGTACACCCAGAATTATAAACGTCAAACATTACAATTAAAGTAAGTTTTTGCACATTCTGTATTCTTGCAATAATTACAACAAATTGTTATATTTTCTTTGTGTTATTTCAGTGATACAACTCCTCTGTTCAACTGGAATGTCACAACATTCCAGAAAAAGAAACTAAAACATTGTTTTTATACAAAAATATTTATGTTTGACTTAAAAAAAAAAAAAAAAAAAGGGTTTAAGCACCGGCACCGTTTTTTAAGCAGCGATTTGGTACTGGTATCAGTTGAAATGTAAAGTGGAGTAGAGAAGACGTGATGTTCCTGAACGCCACATCCCTGCACAGTACCACTTCAGGCGGTGAAAAGACAACAACTATTTAAACAGGGAACTAATAACTGATTTTTTAAACGATAATGTAAACACTCTTGCAAAGTTTTATTGCCTTTTTTATTGCAAATTCTTCATCATGTTCAAAACTCTTGCTAGATTTCGTACCAAATGTAACGCAGGATTTTTAACAAAAGGTACGGGTCACTTGATAAAAATTGAACATAATTACATGTTTTTATTCTAATAGAACTTGTTTTTTTACTTGATTTGACACATGAAATTATATTTAATACAGCACTTTGTGACTCTTACAAAAAAAATTAAATTCTTGAAAATGATGAACTGATTTCAGAATCTGAATAAATAAAAATTGCGATCCAAATGTGAATAGATTTTTTTATTATTTTTTTTACAGCCCCTCTACTTGTTCGTATCTAATTCATGAAATATGTTTTAAAAAATTATATAATATTTCTCTATCTTGCTAGGTTAAAATGTTATTAAAAAATATACTACATTATATTTATATACCGTATTTTTTGGACTATAAGTTGCAGATTTTTTTTCATAGTTTGGCCAGGCTCCATTTCGACTTATATACAGGTAAAAGCCAGTAAATTAGAATATTTTGAAAAACTTGATTTATTTCAGTAATTGCATTCAAAAGGTGTAACTTGTACATTATATTTATTCATTGCACACAGACTGATGCATTCAAATGTTTATTTCATTTAATTTTGATGATTTGAAGTGGCAACAAATGAAAATCCAAAATTCCGTGTGTCACAAAATTAGAATATTACTTAAGGCTAATACAAAAAAGGGATTTTTAGAAATGTTGGCCAACTGAAAAGTATGAAAATGAAAAATATGAGCATGTACAATACTCAATACTTGCTTGGAGCTCCTTTTGCCTCAATTACTGCGTTAATGCGGCGTGGCATGGAGTCGATGAGTTTCTGGCACTGCTCAGGTGTTATGAGAGCCCAGGTTGCTCTGATAGTGGCCTTCAACTCTTCTGCGTTTTTGGGTCTGGCATTCTGCATCTTCCTTTTCACAATACCCCACAGATTTTCTATGGGGCTAAGGTCAGGGGAGTTGGCGGGCCAATTTAGAACAGAAATAGCATGGTCCGTAAACCAGGCACGGGTAGATTTTGCGCTGTGTGCAGGCGCCAAGTCCTGTTGGAACTTGAAATCTCCATCTCCATAGAGCAGGTCAGCAGCAGGAAGCATGAAGTGCTCTAAAACTTGCTGGTAGACGGCTGCGTTGACCCTGGATCTCAGGAAACAGAGTGGACCGACACCAGCAGATGACATGGCACCCCAAACCATCACTGATGGTGGAAACTTTACACTAGACTTCAGGCAACGTGGATCCTGTGCCTCTCCTGTCTTCCTCCAGACTCTGGGACCTCGATTTCCAAAGGAAATGCAAAATGTGCATGGTTGGGTGATGGTTTGGGGTGCCATGTCATCTGCTGGTGTTGGTCCACTCTGTTTCCTGAGATCCAGGGTCAACACAGCCGTCTACCAGCAAGTTTTAGAGCACTTCATGCTTCCTGCTGCTGACCTGCTCTATGGAGATGGAGATTTCAAGTTCCAACAGGACTTGGCGCCTGCACACAGCGCAAAATCTACCCGTGCCTGGTTTACGGACCATGGTATTTCTGTTCTAAATTGGCCCGCCAACTCCCCTGACCTTAGCCCCATAGAAAATCTGTGGGGTATTGTGAAAAGGAAGATGCAGAATGCCAGACCCAAAAACGCAGAAGAGTTGAAGGCCACTATCAGAGCAACCTGGGCTCTCATAACACCTGAGCAGTGCCAGAAACTCATGGACTCCATGCCACGCCGCATTAACGCAGTAATTGAGGCAAAAGGAGCTCCAACCAAGTATTGAGTATTGTACATGCTCATATTTTTCATTTTCATACTTTTCAGTTGGCCAACATTTCTAAAAATCCCTTTTTTGTATTAGCCTTAAGTAATATTCTAATTTTGTGACACACGGAATTTTGGATTTTCATTTGTTGCCACTTCAAATCATCAAAATTAAATGAAATAAACATTTGAATGCATCAGTCTGTGTGCAATGAATAAATATAATGTACAAGTTACACCTTTTCAATGCAATTACTGAAATAAATCAAGTTTTTCAAAATATTCTAATTTACTGGCTTTTACCTGTATGTTTTTTTCTTTCTTTATTATGCATTTTCGGCAGGTGCGACTTATACTCCGAAAAATACGATAATGTAGTATAAATACAATTCTTCAAATCTTAACTATAAAATAACATTTTAATTACTAATTTTCCCCTTATAGTGCACACACACACACACGCACAAATAATTCCCCGTTAAAAAAATAAAGCAAAATAATTTTTAGGTTTGAAATATATATTTTTCTTTCTTTTTCTTAAGCTGCAGCGCCTCTCCTGAATTGTTCTGGTGCCTCCCACTTTGAAAACGTCAGCTTTTAGTCCATTTCCGCCACATTTGAAGCTCGCACTGTGACAGAGTTGACCCTTTTTATACATCATGTTTACCCAGAATGCACCACGGTGGGGATGCTAAAGCAACGTGACAGTTGATCTGCCTAATGAGTCGTGACGTGACGTCGGTTCATGTTGAACGAGTGCAACAATAGAGGCCGCACTGTTTTTAAATCTATAATAAAATAAGGGGAAATATACAACAAAGAGTATTTTAAATATAAGACAATAAAGGGAAATATACAAGGAAGAGTATTATTGGAGGCTTGTGAGGCTGCAGACCTCAGAAGGTTTGTAGGTCACGTGTCGCCCTGAGGAGACCACATGGCACATGAAGGAAAGCTGGAACAATTTGCCAAGCAGGAAGAAGAAGTGACATTGTAACTAAGCAGCAGGGATGATGTTTGATAAGAAATTATCCAGCTCGAGCCCATTATCGAGTCTTCTTATCCAACCGATTCCTTATTGATTCTCTTATCGGATCCAGAGAGGTTGTTGTATATGGAAAAAAAAACACACAATATTTGGTTAACAAAAGCTCACTTTTATTTTATAAGAAAAAAATAAATAAATATTGACTGTTGTTACCCCCCTAAAAAAATAAAATTAAAATAAATAAATATTGACTGTTGTTACCCCCCTAAAAAAATAAAATTAAAATAAATAAATATTGACTGTTGTTACCCCCCTAAAAAAATAAAAATAAAATAAATAAATATTGACTGTTGTTACCCAAAGTATATTAAGTGGGATTTTTCAGAAAAAACAAATATATACAGTACAGTGTTTCCCACAGGACAGGCATCTATTTGTGGTGGTGTGGGTGGGGGGTGGCGGCGGCAGCGGCGATGACCAAGAAGAACGCGGAGTTGGAATATAATTACAAAAACATTTTATGTACATATTTATATACAGATTTGAACAATTAGTGATTCACTGAAATATATTTATTAATTGTGGTTCTTACAAAAAATATATCTTATAAAATATAAAAGCTAAAATGTCTCTTAAAGCTCTGCCCCTTTAATTAGTGAATACTAAACAATTTAACTTTAGCCTACTACTACAACCATATTATTTACCAGCAACATGAAGTGAAACAGAGGCAGAGGTGTCCTGCCACAGTCGGTCAACCTCCTCCTCCTCCTCCTGCTGCTGAACAGGTCGCACCTGTGGTCCGGACTGTAGGCCTACCTCCTCTCCAAGTCGAGCCCTTTTCGGCCGTTGAAAATATTTTTCTATACTCATCTGTGTGAAGGAGTGAACATCCAGCATTAGAATGTATTACTAACGAGCAGAAGCGCTCTATGTACAGTGCCGTCTAACCTTAAGCGGCAGCAGCTCAACACATGCAGGGTTCAACGTTAAGATTTTTTTCTACTTGCCCGACTTCTCAAATCTACTTGCCCCAATATTTTTACTTGTCCTGCCTAGGTTTTTTTCTGGCTGTGTAGTGCTCATGGCTTATATCTTACTAAAATTCTTCCCGTTGACTATTTACAACACTACACAGTATTTATTATTATTATTATTATTATTATTATCTATAATTACATTTAAATGGCATTGCATACATGTAAAATTAAATGGTATTTCACATTATTTGACCAGTAGCAGTTACACTCATCTGAACAGGTCAGCCACCTGTTTAAAGCCCGATCACAGTTGAAATCTTGAAATGAAGGGCCTTTAATGGCCAAAACATTAACCTGGACAACATTTTAACAGCTGGTTGGCTCAATTTGTATTCTTTTCATTGCATTCACATGCTGCAGTGGACAGTGGACAATTTAGCTTCAGTCCATATGTGTTTATTGACAACAGGGTTATAACCTGGACACGTTAGCTCGTCAGTAGGGTAACACGTGACTGTTACTACGTGCGTCTGCCCCGGCCCACGAGTCAAACAGCGGCGGTGTTAATGAAGCAGCGGATTAACGTTAAATATATGACGAGCCGCGAGCGATGCAGCTATAACATATCTACCTAGAACCTATATTACCCTCGTATTTTGATCCCGTTTCGTCCGTCCGCCCGTTTATCTTCTTCTTCTGGCCCACCAGGTGAATTAAGTGCTATTGGCGGAGTTACCGCCACCTACTGCACCGGAGTTGTAACTACAAGCAACATTCACAGACAGTCCCATTGCTTTTATGAGCGGTCGAGCGAGTCAAAAGCCGAAAAATCCATTTGTGGCGGACGTAATTCTTTCGTGGCGGGCCGCCACAAATAAATGAATGTGTGGGAAACACTGCAGTAACACAAAAACAACCTGTCTCTGTAATCACTATAGGTGTATAAATAATAATATAGTGTTAAATAAAATCAGTCCCTTGGGCACAAAACTGGAAATAATACAGCTCTCCAAAAAGTGCACTTCTGCTGCTATTGGAACATCCTTCTGGGGTCCATCAGTGTGGCCTCCTCCAGGAATGACTGCACGTCCTTGTCCTGGAGGCAAAATGAGGAACAGACACAGCATAGAATTAGGGGGGAAATTAGCTGATTGTGAAGACTAGGGTGTCTGTTATTAAGTCTTTAGCATTAGTATGTGGGATTAAATGATGGAATGGATTAAGTAATGAAGTTAAACATTGTACTGATATGATCCACTTTAAGAGGTTGTTCAATTTAATAGTGCTTACAAAGTAATAATATTATCATTTCCTGTCATGTTCCACAGGGCATTTCCTGTGGGACGGGATTCGTTCCCAGGGATTCGAATATAGAACCAACTCTTTTTTCTTTACTATAGTGGTCTCGATAACAGGAACCGGTTCTCAAAAAGGGATTCGAGTTCATGGAATCGGTTCTTTTCTTATCAAACAACCGGGAGAACCGGCTTTGAACATCATCCCTAGTAGTAGACCTAAGTATTCATTAAGTACCACCATAACGACAACATTAAATACAGTAGTGTAGTAGACCTAAGTATTCATTAAGTACCACCATAATGACAACATTAAATACAGTAGTGTAGTAGACCTAAGTATTCATTAAGTACCACCATAATGACAACATTAAATACAGTAGTGTAGTAGACCTAAGTATTCATTAAGTACCACCATAATGACAACATTAAAATACAGTAGTGTAGTAGACCTAAGTATTCATTAAGTACCACCATAATGACAACATTAAATACAGTAGTGTAGTAGACCTAAGTATTCATTAAGTACCACCATAATGACAACATTAAATACAGTAGTGTAGTAGACCTAAGTATTCATTAAGTACCACCATAACGACTACATTAAATACAGTAGTGTCGTAGACCTAAGTATTCATTAAGTACCACCATAATGACAACATTAAATACAGTAGTGTAGTAGACCTAAGTATTCATTAAGTACCACCATAATGACAACATTAAATACAGTAGTGTAGTAGACCTAAGTATTCATTAAGTACCACCATAATGACAACATTAAATACAGTAGTGTAGTACACCTAAGTATTCATTAAGTACCACCATAATGACAACATTAAATACAGTAGTGTAGTAGACCTAAGTATTCATTAAGTACCACCATAATGACAACATTAAATACAGTAGTGTAGTAGACCTAAGTATTCATTAAGTACCACCATAATGACAACATTAAATACAGTAGTGTAGTAGACCTAAGTATTCATTAAAACAAGGCGGAGGTTTTATTTAAGTATCTTTGGCCACTGTAACATTACACACAGTTTGAACAGTAACACTGTGTTTTAAATATGTTTTAAATAAAACACTGTACTTCCACCACTGACATTGTGAGGGACAAAATATAAAAAGTAACAGCAAATGTTCAGTAGCTTTCTCCAAGTACTTCTTGCAGTATGTCTTGGGATCATTCAAGCGAGAGCTGCTGGACACCAAAATAGGCATCACACCTTTTTGTAGGAAGCAGACCAGCTGCAGCGCTCCAATGAACACCCGCGTTAACACCTGTCACAGGTGTCTCATTAGCGCAGGAAGACGTCAATTTGCTCAGCCGCGGCGTGAAAGAAAGTGAGGTGGTGACATGACATGCTGAAGGAAGTGAGGTGGTAATAAGAAATAGATGCACACACACACACACACACACACACACACACACACACACACACACACACACACACACACACACACACACACACACACACACACACACACACACACACACGTGTGTGACATATATATATATATATGTGTGGGAATAAAATCACAAGACTACTTCATCTCTACAGGCCTGTTTCATGAGGGGTTCCCTCAATCATCAGGAGATTTTAATAGAAGCATTCACATACCATGGTTTATATAGGGCACAGAGTGGGTGGGTACAGGCTGGCGTAGGGGCGTGGTGATTGGCTCACGTGTTACCTAGGAGGTGTTTCCGTCTGTGGCGGCATGCTGTTACAATTTCGCTGCGCTTGTTGAGGGATGACAGGTCTGGACGGTAAATAATAAACAGTTTCTCTTTCAAGCATAGGTTGCATCTTTTATTACCACTATTGTAAGGTGTGCTGGATGCAAGAATTTGCCATGTTATTGAATATTCAACATTATTGTCTTTGAGGTCCCAAATGTGTTTCCTGAGTTCTGTGGTATTCCGCAGGTTTTGGTTCCTGAAAGAAGCCTTGTGATTGTTCCATCTGGTTTTGAACTCTCCCTCGGTTAATCCTACATATGTGTCGGATGTGTTAATGTCCTTGCGTGTTACCTTAGATTGGTAGACAACTGATGTTTGTAAGCACCCCCCGTTGAGAGGGCAATTAGGTTTCTTTCGACAGTTGCAGCCTTTGTTGGTTTTGGAGTCGCTCTGTCCGGGGGCCGACGGCTCATTTGCAATTGTTTTGTTGTGGTTTGAGATGATTTGTCGTATATATTGTTCATACAGCTGTAGCTCAATTTAATGTTGTTCTTGTTGAATACTTTTCTTAGGGTGTTGTCTTTGGGAAAGTGTTTGTCAATCAGATTGAGGAATTTGTGTCCAATGTTAGTTGAGACGTTTTTGCTGTATGGGGGGTTGTACCAGATGATGTCGTTTCGTTTTCTGTTCTTTTTTGGCTGGTTTCCTGGCGTGGGTTCATAGGTGAGGGTGAAATTGTATCCACTTTCATCAAGGGCTTTTTGGTACGGGGGGGTTGCTTGGTCAAATTCAGCTTTGCTAGATGACAGCATCGATAGCCTTTTATTGATTCCGGTAGGTATTCTTTTCGTGGTGGTGGGTGGGTGGTTGCTGTCATGGTGCACGTATTGGAGTGTTGTGTTGGGTTTCGTGAATGGTTGGTAGCTGTTATTTCTCAGGTTGAAAGTGACGTCAAGGAAGTTGACGGTTTGCTTGTTGGCTTCAATCGTGATCCGTAGGCCGTTCTCTTTGAAAATTTGGCATATGCGCTTCTTGGTATTCTCGCTGCTCCTTGGCGAGGCGCGACACACTGCCAGTCCGTCATCACGGTAAATACCAAGGTTCAGATAGAGGCTAGCGAGCTGGGAGAGGAGGAAACTTCCAACGAGTTCACACGTTGGAAGAAGCCTTGTGATTGTTCCATCTGGTTTTAAACTCTCCCTCGGTTAATCCTACATATGTGTCGGATGTCGCTCAAAACCAACAAAGGCTGCAACTGCCGCAAGAAACCTGATTGCCCTCTCAACGGGGGGTGCTTGCAAACATCAGTTGTTTACCAATCAAAGGTAACACGCAAGGACATTAACACATCCGACACATATGTAGGATTAACTGAGGGAGAGTTTAAAACCAGATGGAACAATCACAAGGCTTCTTTCAGGAACCAAAACCTGCGAAATACCACAGAACTCAGCAAACACATTTGGGACCTCAAAGACAATAATGTTGAATATTCAATAACATGGCAAATTCTTGCATCCAGCACACCTTACAATAGTGGTAATAAAAGATGCAACCTATGCTTGAAAGAGAAACTGTTTATTATTTACCGTCCAGACCTGTCATCCCTCAACAAGCGCAGCGAAATTGTAACAGCATGCCGCCACAGACGGAAACACCTCCTAGGTAACACATGAGCCAATCACCACGCCCCTACGCCAGCCTGTACCTACCCACTCTGTGCCCTATACAAACCATGGTATGTGAATGCTTCTATTAAAATCTCCTGATGATTGAGGGAACCCCCCTCATGAAACAGGCCTGTAGAGATGAAATAGTCTTGTGATTTTTTTCCCACACATACATATATTGCGCTCTACTACGGTATCGAGCACTATTTTTTGGATAACCTTATTAAGACATATATATATATATATATATATATATATATTTATATTCATACATGACATGCTGTGCGTGCCTGCAGGCCGCTCCCTGCTGGACCGCTTGTGCCTGAGTCCGGACCAGGGCTGGTCCGAGGAGCAGGCCCAGGACATGTGTCAGAGGATGCTGACTCGGGGGCTGCTGCACACCTTCACTGACAACGCCGCCGGTCGCCATGGTGACGCCAAGCCAACCTTCCAGGTAAGTCCCACTCCAACAGAAACTGCAGCTTAGTTTATAGCAGCTAAGTCAGTTGGAGTTAAAATCACATATCTTGCAACTGTAAAAGATATTTATGATGACTAATGGAGATGCCATCATCTAAATGTGTTTAGTAAGCACACAAAGCTGCTCTTCTCTTCTATTTTACAAAAGATAAACAAACTAGCAGCTACACAACAGCTAAGCACACGAGCCTGTAATTGGTGTCCTTAATTGAACAACATCGCTGACATGAGTCAATATAAACAATAAACATTTACCTTACAGTCTCCAAGGCAGAAGCGCATTGGAAAGTGTCCAGTAACAAACGTGTCCGCGTCACTCAACTGACTGCGTCATCATTGAATGAATTATTGTGCAAAAACACAATTATTGAAAGACTGCATACGATTGACTGGCTTCACTTCATGTGGCGAGTAATAAAAGTATCGCTGCTGATGTGGTATCAGATCGATATCAGTATTGGCCGGTACTCAAGGTGCTTATATCAATATTGTAAAAAACACCCAGAGTGAATATAATCATCCTAACAACCTGAGGCCACAATATTTAACATATATTCTTGCTCCATAAAAGAAATTGAATCGAGTATTTTTCTATTTACAAAACAAGAATCAGTCATAAATGAAATTGTGCACTTTTCATCCGAGTGACAGTTTGCGCTTTATTTCTAGAACAAATGTCAATAAACATTTATGTCCTGTGCCAAAATAATATGTTTCACCTTTTAGACTTTCATAAATTGGCAGTTATTAACTAAATGTTTCCAATTGTTGTAAAAGTGTCATCTGAACTGTATTTGAAGATATTTTGTAAGATTTCGTGAAATTGTGCCAAATTATTTTCTGAATTTAAAAAAAAAAAGTTTTGGAATGTTTTTTTTTTTTTTTTTGAATGTTGTAAAGTTAAACCTTTTAGAAATGTAATTGTGGAAAAAAACAAGTCAATACATTTTTATAGACATTTAAAAAAATTTTTTTTTTACCTTTTTCATAATTGTTTACACCTATTTCTGACTTTTTCACAATTTCTACAAATTTGTCGGACATTTTCTCCACGTTCTCCTCCTGATTGATGGTTCTGCACCATCCAAGTCATCACTTTCACTTTCACTTTCAGCCAGTGAGTGATGACATGAGTCACTGTCAACATGAACACATCTGTCAAATACAACATCAGCAGACACAGTTGATGATGTCAAGTGTGTGTGTGGCAGACAAGAGGAGACAGTGGTCATGTCCCTGCTTGGTCTTTGTGCCACATGACTGGAGTCAAAGACTCAAAACACACACACACACACACACACACACACACACACACACACACACACACACACACACACACACACACACACACACACACACACACACACACACACACAGTGCTAGTGTAGAGCATGTGCTGACATGTTATGTAAGACTGACACAAACAAACACGTGATCTTCCCCGTGGAAAAAGAAAATCCTCTTTTTTTGTCCCCTCACAGTCTTTAATGCCCTCCTTCAGTCCTGTTAGGACCACCACAGTCCTTCAATACTGTTCAGACCACCAAAATTCCTTCAGTACTGTTCAGACCACCACAGTCTTTCAGTACTGTGTAGACCACCACAGTCCTTCAGTCCTGTTAGGACCACCACAGTCCTTCAATACTGTTCAGACCACCAAAATTCCTTCAGTACTGTTCAGACCACCATAGTCTTTCAGTACTGTTTAGACCACCACAGTCCTTCAGTCCTGTTAGGACCACCACAGTCCTTCAATACTGTTCAGACCACCAAAATTCCTTCAGTACTGTTCAGACCACCACAGTCTTTCAGTACTGTTGGGACCACCACAGTCCTTCAGTCCTGTTAGGACCACCACAGTCCTTCAGTCCTGTTAGGACCACCACAGTCCTTCAGTCCTGTTAGGACCACCACAGTCCTTCAGTACTGTTAGGACCACCACAGTCAGTTCAAGTCCCATTTGGAGTGGAATTGGCAGAAATGAGGTAGCTAATGCTAACTAGCTAGCTGAGCTGTGACAGCAGCCAAGGCAAAACCAAGCGATGGCAGACAAATGGATCGCTGACGAGTCTGATAGTTTCAGACTTTGGCACAGAATCTATTGCTTTTTGACAGAATGTCTTCTATGGTCACACTAAGTAAAGAATGTGTTGTCCTGCAGGTGGAGCAGCTGTACACCTGGGCCACGGTGGGCCTGCCAGTCTCCTCACACCTGTGGGAGCTCTATGGGGGGAGAACCCTGCAGAACTCTACTTCACCTGTGCAGAACAAGACCGCTGCAGGAGCAAGACCTCACCTGCAGGTAGGTCACCTGCACACGACATGACAACCTCACCTGCAGACAGGTAGACCACACATGGGAGGACAACCTCACCTGCAGACAGGTAGACCACACATGGGAGGACAACTCCAAGATATAAACTATGATGATCGTGTTTGTGTTGCATAAATATCAAATGATTGTGTCATTACACTTTAAATTCATCATTATTTACCGCTTGTCCCTTTCTGGACGTCATTATTTACTCGTTTGCACACAAAAAAAGGGACATATTCAAATAGCTTGAGAGTGCGATACATTTATTTACCCACTAGAGGTCAGGCTTGTCTAGTTTGAAACAGACACACAACCTCCCTTCATTTTGACATCACACGTCCAGCATTACAGTAGTTCTCAACAAGCAGGTCTCATAGGTCCCATCATAATGTGTTATTTAAAATAAACAATCTCTGAATGATGGAATGTAGAAGTTTAAAAGTGCCTTTTAGAGGAACACACACTTTTGTGTGTCTGTAGCTTTAATGCTAATGAGCCGAGTTTGATGTGGCCTTTTATACTTTGTACAACTCTGCACTTGTCCAGCAAAGTAGATACTATCCATCCCATACAGAAAAGTAGATACTATCCATCACATACAGAAAAGTAGATACTATCCATCACATACAGAAAAGTAGATACTATCAATCACATACAGAAAAGTAGATACTATCCATCACATACAGAAAAGTAGATACTATCCATCACATACAGAAAAGTAGATACTATCCATCACATACAGAAAAGTAGATACTATCCATCACATACAGAAAGGTAGATACTATCAATCACATACAGAAAAGTAGATACTATCCATCAAATACAGCAAAGTAGATACTATCCATCACATACAGAAAAGTAGATACTATCCATCAAATACAGCAAAGTAGATACTATCCATCAAATACAGCAAAGTAGATACTATCCATCACATACAGAAAAGTAGATACTATCCATCAAATACAGCAAAGTAGATACTATCCATCACATACAGAAAAGTAGATACTATCCATCAAATACAGCAAAGTAGATACTATCCATCAAATACAGCAAAGTAGATACTATCCATCACATACAGCAAAGTAAGTACTATCCATCAAATACAGCAAAGTAGATACTATCCATCAAATACAGCAAAGTAGATACTATCCATCAAATACAGCAAAGTAGGTACTATCCATCACATACAGAAAAGTAGGTACTATCCATCAAATACAGAAAAGTAAATACTATCCATCACATACAGAAAAGTAGATACTATCCATCACATACAGAAAAGTAGATACTATCCATCACATACAGAAAAGTAGATACTATCCATCACATACAGAAAAGTAGATACTATCCATCACATACAGAAAAGTAGATACTATCCATCACATACAGAAAAGTAGATAGTATCCATCACATACAGAAAAGTAGATACTATCCATCACATACAGAAAAGTAGATACTATCCATCACATACAGAAAAGTAGATACTATCCATCACATACAGAAAAGTAGATACTATCCATCACATACAGAAAAGTAGATACTATCCATCACATACAGAAAAGTAGATACTATCCATCACATACAGAAAAGTAGATACTATCCATCACATACAAAAAAAGTAGATACTATCCATCACATACAGAAAAGTAGATACTATCCATCACATACAGAAAAGTAGATACTATCCATCACATACAGAAAAGTAGATACTATCCATCACATACAGAAAAGTAGATACTATCCATCAAATACAGAAAAGTAGATACTATCCATCACATAAAGAAAAGTAGATACTATCCATCACATACAGAAAAGTAGATACTATCCATCACATACAGAAAAGTAGATACTATCCATCACATACAGAAAAGTAGATACTATTCATCAAATACAGCAAAGTAGATACTATCCATCACATACAGAAAAGTAGATACTATTCATCAAATACAGCAAAGTAGATACTATCCATCACATACAGATAAGTAGATACTATCCATCACATACAGAAAAGTAGATACTATCCATCACATACAGAAAAGTAGATACTATCCATCACATACAGGAAAGTAGATACTATCCATCACATACAGAAAAGTAGATACTATCCATCAAATACAGCAAAGTAGATACTATCCATCACATACAGAAAAGTAGATACTATCCATCACATACAGAAAAGTACAGAAAAATAGATACTATCCATCAAATACAGCAAAGTAGATACTATCCATCAAATACAGCAAAGTAGATACTATCCATCACATACAGAAAAGTAGATACTATCCATCACATACAGAAAAGTACAGAAAAATTGATACTATCCATCAAATACAGCAAAGTAGATACTATCCATCAAATACAGCAAAGTAGATACTATCCATCACATACAGAAAAGTAGATACTATCCATCACATACAGAAAAGTAGATACTATCCATCACATACAGCAAAGTAGATACTATCCATCACATACAGAAAAGTAGATACTATCCATCAAATACAGCAAAGTAGATACTATCCATCACATACAGAAAAGTAGATACTATCCATCACATACAGAAAAGTACAGAAAAATAGATACTATCCATCAAATACAGCAAAGTAGATACTATCCATCAAATACAGCAAAGTAGATACTATCCATCACATACAGAAAAGTAGATACTATCCATCACATACAGAAAAGTACAGAAAAATTGATACTATCCATCAAATACAGCAAAGTAGATACTATCCATCAAATACAGCAAAGTAGATACTATCCATCACATACAGAAAAGTAGATACTATCCATCACATACAGAAAAGTAGATACTATCCATCACATACAGCAAAGTAGATACTATCCATCACATACAGAAAAGTAGATACTATCCATCAAATACAGCAAAGTAGATACTATCCATCACATACAGAAAAGTAGATACTATCCATCACATACAGAAAAGTAGATACTATCCATCACATACAGAAAAGTAGATACTATCCATCACATACAGAAAAGTAGATACTATCCATCAAATACAGCAAAGTAGATACTATCCATCACATACAGAAAAGTAGATACTATCATCACATACAGAAAAGTAGATACTATCCATCACATACAGCAAAGTAGATACTATCCATCAAATACAGCAAAGTAGATACTATCCATCACATACAGAAAAGTAGATACTATCCATCACATACAGAAAAGTACAGAAAAATAGATACTATCCATCAAATACAGCAAAGTAGATACTATCCATCACATACAGAAAAGTAGATACTATCCATCACATACAGAAAAGTAGATACTATCCATCACATACAGCAAAGTAAATAAACCACTGCACCAAAGTCCATTTTGGGAAAGATGGGACTTTTAGTGAAGAGATGATCTTTGAGTCTTTAGACATGATGGACTTAGTTGACCATGAGGTCTGATAGAGTCTAGACATGATGGACTTAGTTGACCATGAGGTCTGATGGAGTCTAGACATGATGGACTGAGTTGACCATGACGTCTGATAGAGACTAGACATGATGGACTTAGTTGACCATGAGGTCTGATGGAGTCTAGACATGATGGATTTAGTTGACCATGAGTTCTGATAGAATCTAGACATGATGGACTTAGTTGACCATGAGGTCTGATGGAGTCTAGACATGATGGATTTAGTTGACCATGAGGTCTGATAGAGTCTAGACATGATGGACTTAGTTGACCATGAGGTCTGATGGAGTCTAGACATGATGGACTTAGTTGACCATGAGGTCTGATAGAGTCTAGACATGATGGACTTAGTTGACCATGAGGTCTGATGGAGTCTAGACATGATGGACTTAGTTGACCATGAGGTCTGATGGAGTCTAGACATGATGGACTTAGTTGACCATGAGGTCTGATGGAGTCTAGACATGATGGACTTAGTTGACCATGAGGTCTGATAGAGTCTAGACATGATGCACTGAGTTGACCATGAGGTCTGATGGAGTCTAGACATGATGGACTTAGTTGACCATGAGGTCTGATAGAGTCTAGACATGATGGACTTAGTTGACCATGAGGTCTGATGGAGTCTAGACATGATGGACTTAGTTGACCATGAGGTCTGATGGAGTCTAGACATGATGGACTTAGTTGACCATGAGGTCTGATAGAGTCTAGACATGATGGACTTAGTTGACCATGAGGTCTGATGGAGTCTAGACATGATGGACTTAGTTGACCATGAGGTCTGATAGAGTCTAGACATGATAGACTTAGTTGACCATGAGGTCTGATGGAGTCTAGACATGATGGATTTAGTTGACCATGAGGTCTGATAGAATCTAGACATGATGGACTTAGTTGACCATGAGGTCTGATGGAGTCTAGACATGATGGATTTAGTTGACCATGAGGTCTGATAGAGTCTAGACGTGATGGACTTAGTTGACCATGAGGTCTGATAGAGTCTAGACATGATGCACTGAGTTGACCATGAGGTCTGATGGAGTCTAGACATGATGGACTTAGTTGACCATGAGGTCTGATGGAGTCTAGACATGATGGACTTTGTTGACCATGAGTTCTGATAGAGTCTAGACATGATGGACTTAGTTGACCATGAGGTCTGATGGAGTCTAGACATGATGGACTTAGTTGACCATGAGGTCTGATGGAGTCTAGACATGTTGGACTGAGTTGACCATGAGGTCTGATAGAGTCTCGACATGATGAACTTAGTTGACCATGAGGTCTGATAGAGTCTAGACATGACGGACTTAGTTGACCATGAGGTCTGATAGAGTCTAGACATGATGGACTTAGTTGACCATGAGGTCTGATGGAGTCTAGACATGATGGACTTAGTTGACCATGAGGTCTGATGGAGTCTAGACATGATGGACTTAGTTGACCATGAGGTCTGATGAAGTCTAGACATGATGGACTTATGAGGTCTGATGGAGTCTAGACATGATGGACTTAGTTGACCACCTCTTTCATGTGGAGAGTCGATCTTACCTAATGCACGATGGTGGATTTGTGACGGTGTTGGAAGAGTCTAAGAAGTCTTTTGCTTCCACAGAGCGAGCCCAGCAGGTTGAAGTCCGCTCAGTCTTCCTCGGAGGATGAAGGCGGCTTCATATCCCAGCTGGAGAAGACCATCCAGGACCTCCGTGTGAAGGTGGCCGTCCTGCAGAGCCAGCAGGTCAGCGGGGGTCAGGAGGTGTTTGTCCAGACGTCACCAGTGAAGGAGAAGCGGGGAGCTGAGGTGGGATTCATCTGCACTTGTCAGCAGACTGGGACCCCTCCCCCACCACCCTTACCTGGGCTTGCACCTTGCCCTCCTCCGCCCCCACCACCCTTACCTGGGCTTGCACCTTGCCCCCCTCCACCGCCACCACCACCGCCCCCTGGTTTCGGCGCTCCGCCCCCACCGCCCCCTCCACCCCCTCCACCCCCAGGTATGGGCCCCCCGCCGCCGCCGCCCCCGCCCCCTGGAATGACGGGCCCCCCGCCTCCGCCGGGGCCCCCAGGCCTTGGCCCCCCACCACCACCACCGGGGCCCATGCTCTCCAAGTCGGCGCAGGAAGCGGCCCCTGCCAAGGCCATGGTGGAGCCCCCCAAGCCAATGAAGCCGCTCTACTGGACTCGCATTCAGCTCCATGCTAAGAAGTAAGATAAACATCTCAGTTCTCCACTTCAGATAAACATCAGCCTCATGCGGTGTGAGCCAGTAATGATGGCAACCTTGCGGAAAATGATGCAGGCCAGACTCTGTGACCACCATTTGTCTTCCTAAATAAGAACGAGTGACTAGAACCCACTTAAAGGAGCAGTAGAGTGGAAAAAGAAGTTGCTCTATATATTATCATTTATATCGGATTTATGACACCAAAAGACTTATACGATCAAAATAGTATCAATCTTACATTTTAGGAGATAATGAGCAAGCTAGTCACGTGATCGCCTGATGTCGCGCTAGGAACCAAAGATCCCTTCCCCATCAACAACATTGCTAATCCGGCAGACTTTGCGAGAGCCAACAATCACTACTTTGGGAACAATTATGAGTATTTTTGAGTCGGAACACAAAGAGGACGAGCAATAAGTTTTGGAAGCCGACTGACGGATGCAGTTTCATTGTGACACTATAGCGTTAGCAACATTGCTAGGTGCTAACCATCCATCCATCCATCCATCTTCTTCCGCTTATCCGAGGTCGGGTCGCGGGGGCAGCAGCTTAAGCAGGGAAGCCCAGACTTCCCTCTCCCCAGCCACTTCGTCCAGCTCTTCCTGTGGGACCCCGAGGCGTTCCCAGGCCAGCCGGGAGACATAGTCTTCCCAACGTGTCCTGGGTCTTCCCCGCGGCCTCCTACCGGTGGGACGTGCCCTAAACACCTCCCTAGGGAGGCGTTCGGGTGGCATCCTGACCAGATGCCCGAACCACCTCATCTGGCTCCTCTCCATGTGGAGGAGCAGCGGCTTTACTTTGAGCTCCTCCCGGATGGCAGAGCTTCTCACCCTATCTCTAAGGGAGAGCCCCGCCACCCGGCGCAGGAAACTCATTTCGGCCGCTTGTACCCGTGATCTTGTCCTTTCGGTCATAACCCAAAGCTCATGACCATAGGTGAGGATGGGAACGTAGATCGACCGGTAAATTGAGAGCTTTGCCTTCCGGCTCAGCTCCTTCTTCACCACAACGGATCGATACAGCGTCCGCATTACTGAAGACGCCGCACCGATCCGCCTGTCGATCTCACGATCCACTCTTCCCCCACTCGTGAACAAGACTCCGAGGTACTTGAACTCCTCCACTTGGGGCAAGATCTCCTCCCCAACCCGGAGATGGCACTCCACCCTTTTCCGGGCGAGAACCATGGACTCGGACTTGGAGGTGCTGATTCTCATCCCAGTCGCTTCACACTCAGCTGCGAACCGATCCAGCGAGAGCTGAAGATCCTGGCCAGATGAAGCCATCAGGACCACATCATCTGCAAAAAGCAGAGACCTAATCCTGCAGCCACCAAACCAGATCCCCTCAACGCCTTGACTGCGCCTAGAAATTCTGTCCATAAAAGTTATGAACAGAATGGGTGACAAAGGGCAGCCTTGGCGGAGTCCAACCCTCACTGGAAACGTGTCCGACTTACTGCCGGCAATGCGGACCAAGCTCTGGCACTGATCATACAGGGAGCGGACTGCCACAATCAGACAGTCCGATACCCCGTACTCTCTGAGCACTCCCCACAGGACTTCCCGAGGGACACGGTCGAATGCCTTCTCCAAGTCCACAAAACACATGTAGACTGGTTGGGCAAACTCCCATGCACCCTCAAGGACCCTGCCGAGAGTATAGAGCTGGTCCACAGTTCCACGACCAGGACGAAAACCAAACTAACAATAACAAACCAGAATAAAACAATCACTTCCTGTAATATTTCCACTCTGGCTGGGTTGTCGACCGGTGGGACGCTCACATAATTCCCTTTGGATGACGATTCAATCACAACCCTCACAAAGGGTTAAAAAACGATGTCTTTTTCACCATCTTGAATGATGTGAAAGTGTGGGTCCACGGCCACATGTGTCCACGAGCAGGTGACAGATGCATGAATTATAATCTACAATTTACTGTCAGCAAGTTTAGTCGTCGGCTCAGTGTGTCAACCATAGCAGCGTAAGCTAGCATTAGCTGACTGCCATCAATGCGCCACTAAAATAGTCCGTCTGCGTTAGCGCTTATAATAACAATATTGCTCATATTTGGTTAATTTTCAGCTAAATGGAGTATTGTTGGCACTTTCTGGATGTTTTTAGAGAGGATCCTCCACCCGTTGACTCAATTGTTAGATATTTATTAACCATTGGATTAAAAAAAGAAAAGCATACAAGTGGGGCAAAAAAGTATTTAGTCGGCCACCAATTGTGCAAGTTCTCCCTCTTAAAATGATGACATAGGTCTGTCATTTTCATCATAGGTACACTTCAACTGTGAGAGACAGAATGTGAAAAAAAAAATCCAGGAATTCACATTGTAGGATTTTTAAAGAATTTATTTGTAAATTATGGTGGAAAATAAGTATTTGGTCAATAACAAAAATTCAACTCAATACTTTGTAATATAACCTTTGTTGGCAATAACAGAGGTCAAACGATTACTATAGGTCTTTACCAGGTTTGCACACACAGTAGCTGGTATTTTGGCCCATTCCTCCATGCAGATCTTCTCGAGAGCAGTGATGTTTTGGGGCTGTCGCCGAGCAACGCGGACTTTCAACTCCCTCCACAGATTTTCTATGGGGTTGAGGTCTGGAGACTCCAGGACTTTCAAATGCTTCTTACGGAGCCACTCCTTCGTTGCCCGGGCGGTGTGTTTGGGATCATTGTCATGCTGGAAGACCCAGCCACGTTTCATCTTCAAAGCTCTCACTGATGGAAGGAGGTTTTGGCTCAAAATCTCACGATACATGGCCCCCTTCATTCTTTCCTTAACACGGATCAGTCGGCCTGTCCCCTTAGCAGAAAAACAGCCCCAAAGCATGATGTTTCCATCCCCATGCTTCACAGTAGGTATGGTGTTCTTGGGATGCAACTCAGTATTCTTCTTCCTCCAAACACGACGAGTTGAGTTTATACCAAAAAGTTCTATTTTGGTTTCATCTGACCACATGACATTCTCCCAATCATCCATGTGCTCTCTGGCAAACTTCAGAGGGGCCTGGACATGCACTGGCTTAAGCAGGGGGACACGTCTGGCACTGCAGGATTTGATTCCCTGTCGGCGTAGTGTGTTACTGATGGTAACCTTTGTTACTTTGGTCCCAGCTCTCTGCAGGTCATTCACCAGGTCCCCCCGTGTGGTTCTGGGATTTTTGCTCACCGTTCTCATGATCATTTTGACCCCACGGGATGAGATCTTGCGTGGAGCCCCAGATCGAGGGAGATTATCAGTGGTCTTGTATGTCTTCCATTTTCTGATAATTGCTCCCACAGTTGATTTTTTCACACCGAGCTGCTTGCCTATTGTAGATTCACTCTTCACAGTCTGGTGCAGGTCTACAATTCTTTTCCTGGTGTCCTTCGACAGCTCTTTGGTCTTGGCCATAGTGGAGTTTGGAGTCTGACTGTTTGAGGCTGTGGACAGGTGTCTTTTATACAGATAACCAGTTCAAACAGGTGCCATTAATACAGGTAACGAGTGGAGGACAGAAGAGCTTCTTAAAGAAGAAGTTACAGGTCTGTGAGAGCCAGAGATCTTCCTTGTTTGAAGTGACCAAATACTTATTTTCCACCATAATTTACAAATAAATTCTTTAAAATTCCTACAATGTGAATTCCTGGATTTTTTTTCCACATTCTGTCTCTCACAGTTGAAGTGTACCTATGATGAAAATTACAGACCTCTGTCATCATTTTAAGTGGGAGAACTTGCACAATCGGTGGCTGACTAAATACTTTTTTGCCCCACTGTATGTGTTCTTGTCTTACATAAAGATTGTGAGTGATAAACAACACATCTCTCTCTCTCTCTCATGTTTGTGTATTTCCAGTATGACTGCTCTAATAATGTGGTCAGAGTGCAGAAGTGTTACTACAGTGATGTCAATCTCCAAAAATAGGGAAAGGTACTCAGAGCACAATATTCAAAATCGGCCGACTGATTTTGGAGCATTGGGTGATGTTTAAACTGTGTCTTCACATACTTTGAGGATTGTAAGTACAATCCATATGTTTAATGGATACGATCAAACACAAATAAGTACAAACCCCGTTTCCATATGAGTTGGGAACATGTGTTAGATGTAAATACAAACAGAATACAATGATCATTTTCAACCCATATTCAGTTGAATATGCTACATACTTGATGTTCAAACTCATAAACTTTACCTTTTTTTTTTGCAAATAATAATTAGAATTTCATGGCTGCAACACGTGACAAAGTAGTTGGGAAAGGGCATGTTCACCACTGTGTTACATCACCTTTCCTTTTAACAACACTCAATAAACGATTGGGAACTGAGGAAACTAATTGTTGAAGCTTTGAAAGTGGAATTATTTCCCATTCTTGTTTTATGTAGAGCTTCGGTCGTTAACAGTCCGGGGTCTCCGCTGTCGTATTTTACGCTTCATAATGCGCCACACATTTTCGATGGGAGACAGGTCTGGACTGCAGGCGAGCTGCACTCTGTTTTTACGAAGCCACGCTGTTGTAACACGTGCTGAATGTGGCTTGGCATTGTCTTGCTGAAATAAGCAGGGGCGTCCATGGTAACGTTGCTTGGATGGCAACATAATTTGCTCCAAAACCTGTATGTACCTTTCAGCATTAATGGTTCCTTCACAGATGTGTAAGTTACCCATGCCTTGGGCACTAATGCACCCCCATACCATCACACATGCTGCCTTTTACACTTTGCGTCGATAACAGTCTGGATGGTTCGCTTCCCCTTTGGTCCGGATGACACGATGTCAAATATTTCCAAAAACAATTTGAAATGTGGACTCGTCAGACCACAGAACACTTTTCCACTTTGCATGAGTCCATCTTGGATGATCTCGGGCCCAGAGAAGCCGGCGGCGTTTGTGGGTGTTGTTGATAATTGGCTTTGGCTTTGCATAGTAGAGCTTTAACTTGCACTTACAGATGTAGCGACCAACTGTATTTAGTGACAGTGGTTTTCTGAAGTGTTCCTGAGCCCATGTGGTGATATCCTTTAGAGATTGATGTGGGTTTTTGATACAGTGCCGTCTGAGGGATGGAAGGTCACGGTCATTCAATGTTGGTTTCCGGCCATGCCGCTTACGTGGAGTGATTTCTCCACATTCTCTGAACCTTTTGATGATATTATGGAGCGTAGATGTTGAAATCCCTCAATTTCTTGCAATTGCACTTTGAGAAACGTTGTTCTTAAACTGTTTGACTATTTGCTCACGCAGTTGTGGACAAAGGTGTGTACCTCGCCCCATCCTTTCTTGTGAAAGACTGAGCATTTTTTGGGAAGCTGTTTTTATAGCCAATCATGGCACCCACCTGTTCCCAATTAGCCTGCACACCTGTGGGATGTTCCAAATAAGTGTTTGATGAGCATTCCTCAACTTTATCAGTATTTATTGCCACCTTTCCCAACTTCTTTGTCACGTGTTGCTGCCATCAAATTCTAAAGTTAATGATTATTTGCAAAAAAAATAAAGTTTATGAGTTTGAACATCAAATATGTTGTCTTTGTAGCATATTCAACTGAATATGGGTTGAAAAGGATTTGCAAATCATTGTATTCCGTTTATATTTACATCTAACACAATTTCCCAACTCATATGGAAACGGGGTTTGTATATACAGTCAACTTGTTTTTCCACTCTACTGCCACTTTAAGGGGAAGTTCTTACATGTTGTCTTAGTGTTCGTGCGACACACTTTTTTCACATTTGGTTTTTGACGGAAATATCTGCCAAAAGTTAACCCTGGTTTTTGTATACAGTTGTAGTTCTTGTAAGAACAAGTAGGGGGGCTCAACACCTGATTCACATCTAAATAGCGATTTTTATTTATTTTCATTTCAAATCTATTCATAATTTTACAGAATCAGGGATATGTATATATATATATATATATATATATATATATATATATATATACATATACATATACATTTTGTCACATATTAGTTTCACCATTTGTAAATCTAAGTGCTGGAAATAACGACATTTACATGTTTTGAGTTCCACCTCTACACTTTCTGAAGGAATATATCGCTTTAATGTTCCTGCTATTTGTTGTTGGAGCTTTTGGAAGGAAAACCGAGGTACCTCTGGAGTAGAGCCCTCACATTTCTCTCCAGTAGAGTCCTCACATTTCTCTGGAGTAGAGTCCTCACATTTCACTAAGCGTTTCCTCAAGGGACAATACTATTGTAGTTGTGAGTTTAGAGTAGATAGTAGAGATGTGCGGATAGGCAATTATTTCATCCGCAACCGCATCAGAAAGTCGTCAACCATCCGCCATCCACCCGATGTAACATTTGATCAGAACCGCACCCGCCCGCACCCGCCCGTTGTTATATATCTAATATAGAAGATGCAAGGCATTAGTGAGGTTATAAAGCTTTTGCCTGTTAAAGAAAGGAGACTGATCCAATGCAGTACAGACATTCAATGCGTGCCACGCTGTCACGACCCAGACGCACACCAGTGCGCAATCATATGGGAGCCGCGCTGAGCGCACCTCCGAGCGCGTCTCGCTGCCGGCGACGGCCGGGTATGGGCCCGACGCTCCAGCGCCATCCATTTTCAGGGCTAGTTGATTCGGCAGGTGGGTTGTTACACACTCCTTAGCGGGTTCCGACTTCCATGGCCACCGTCCTAGCTGCTGTCTATATCAACCAGGGTGAGCCCCACCCCTTTCGTGAGCGCACTGCACGCGGAGTGACCCCTGTTACGTGCCCCCGGCAACAGGGGTGGCGGGCAGGTAAGCTGCGCGGGCGGAGCGCGCGGAGTGACCCCTGTTACGAGCCCCCGGCCACGGGGGTGGCGGGCAGGTAAGCTGCTTACCTGCTGTGCGTGACGCCGGCCGCGGCGAAGGCGGACGAGGCGGGGTGTCGGTGCGGTGGGCGCGGTGGTGACCCTGGACGTGCGTCGGGCCCTTCTCGCGGATCGCCTCAGCTACGGCTCCCGGTGGGGCCCTCTCGGGGGAAGGGGCCTCGGTCCTGGACCCCGGCGAGGCGTCCCTTCTCCGCTCCGTAAAAGTATCTCTTTTTTTTTTCTTCTTCTGTTGTGGCATATGCTGCAGGTGCCTGCTTGTTTTTCGTATGTGGGTAACAACATTTAACTATGTATATATATTTACCAATTGGTTTAACTGCCACCCGCCTGAATCTATTTCAAATCAAATAGTTTTTTATTTCAACCACCCGACCCGACCCGCGGATAAAATCTAATTTTTTTTAATTTCATCCGCCCGATCCGCGGATAATCCGCGGACTCCGCGGTTGTGCCCGCAAACCGCGCATCTCTAGTCCCCACACAGACATGATTGTCTAATAAGAAATTGTATCCCAGCAACAGTCTAAGATGTTGGTAGTGTTTGACTGCATGAGTGCTGCTGGAACTTGAGAGCTGTGGTTCACTTGCCTGGCCAAATATTTCCCCTTTAATTTCTATGGTTGTGTCCCGTGAGAAGATGTGAATGCTTTAGAAGGACACGATGCTAAACATCACTTGTGTGCTCCTGCAGAGCAGCCGGCTCACTGGTGTGGGAGCAGATCCAGGAGCCCAGCGTGGACTTTGAAGAATTTGTGGAACTCTTCTCCAAAAGTGCTGTGAAAGAAAGGAAAAAGCCCATTTCAGACACAATCAGCAAATCCAAAGCCAAGCAGGTATGTCTTTTTTATTGTTGCTTTTTTTTTGGCAGAGTTGTGTTATGTGGGGTACCTCAGGGCTCTCATCTTGTCCCACTTCATGTCTCATTGTGTTATGTGGGGTACCTCACACTCTTAGAAATAAAAGTGCTAAGTAGAACCATATATGGTTCTTCGGCTCGTCCTCATGGCTCCAGGTAGAACCTTTTTATAAAGGTTCCACCTGGAACCCTTTTGGAGGGTTCTACTTAGAACTGTGTGTGTAAGGTTCCACCCAGAACCCCCCATGAGAGGTTCTACAAAGAACCCACGCAGGGAGTTCCACTAAGAACCCTTTCGTATTTCAAGGGTTTCATCTAGTACCCACACAGGGAGTTCCACTAAGAACCCTTTTGTATTTCAAGACTTTCATCTAGAACCCACGCAGGGAGTTCCACTAAGAACCCTTTCGTATTTCAAGGGTTTCATCTAGAACCCACACAGGGAGTTCCACTAAGAACCCTTTTGTATTTCAAGACTTTCATCTAGAACCCACGCAGGGAGTTCCACTAAGAACCCTTTCGTATTTCAAGGGTTTCATCTAGAACCCACACAGGGAGTTCCACTAAGAACCCTTTCGTTTGTCAAGGGTTTCATCTAGAACCTATGCAGGGAGTTCCACTAAGAACCCTTTCATGTTTCAAGGGTTTCATCTAGAACTCACACAGGGAGTTCCACAAAGAACTATTTCATGTTTCAAGGGTTTCATCTAGATCTGACACAGGGGGTTGTAAAAACATCCCTTTTCAAAGGTTTTCACTGATAACCGTCTTGTCTTCTGAGGGTTCTATAAAGAACCATATTGTATTCTACAGATCAGTTTAGTTCATATTATATTGTGGTCATTTATCATGTTGACATTGAACAAACATTCAAAACATTTGAATGAGAAAAACATTTATTTAAAGATAGGCACCATTATTGGCAAATGTTATCAGGAAGTATGTCCCTGGTGACACAGGATCTTACCCATGCTTTCAACAATCCCTGAAGAACTCTTTCTTCCAAAAACGGTTCTCTGGATCAAAATAGTTCTTACTGGAACCCTTAGTGTTAGTGAGAACCCTTTTAAAACCAATTATTCAGAAAAGCGGTTTTAAAGGGTTCTCTGGATCAAAATGGTTCTTACTGGAACCATTAGCGTTACCAAGAACCCTTGAAAAACCCTTTCTTCGGGAAAGGGTTTTTCAGAAGCAAATGGTTTCAGTTAGAACCTCAGCCTTTGTAGAAGAACCCTTTTAGAACCCTTATTTCTAAGAGTGCAGGGCTCTCATCTTGTCCCACTTCTTGTCTCATTGTGTTATGTGGGGTACCTCAGGGCTCTCATCTTGTCCCACTTCTTGTCTCATTGGTGACTTTGTGCCAGCAGCAGCTGTTACATGTAGGGATGGCTACTAAAACTGTTACATGTAGGGATGGCTACTAAAACTGTTACATGTAGTGATGGCTACTATAACTGTTACATGTAGTGATGGCTACTAAAACTGTTACATGTAGTGATGGCTACTAAAACTGTTACATGTAGGGATGGCTACTATAACTGTTACATGTAGGGATGGCTACTATAACTGTTACATGTAGGGATGGCTACTAAAACTGTTACATGTAGTGATGGCTACTAAAACTGTTACATGTAGTGATGGCTACTAAAACTGTTACATGTAGTGATGGCTACTAAAACTGTTACATGTAGTGATGGCTACTAAAACTGTTACATGTAGGGATGGCTACTATAACTGTTACATGTAGGGATGGCTACTAAAACTGTTACATGTAGGGATGGCTACTAAAACTGTTACATGTAGGGATGGCTACTAAAACTGTTACATGTAGGGATGGTTACTAAAACTGTTACATGTAGGGATGGCTACTAAAACTGTTACATGTAGTGATGGCTACTAAAACTGTTACATGTAGTGATGGCTACTAAAACTGTTACATGTAGGGATGGCTACTAAAACTGTTACATGTAGGGATGGCTACTAAAACTGTTACATGTAGGGATGGCTACTAAAACTGTTACATGTAGTGATGGCTACTAAAACTGTTACATGTAGGGATGGCTACTAAAACTGTTACATGTAGTGATGGCTACTAAAACTGTTACATGTAGGGATGGCTACTAAAACTGTTACATGTAGGGATGGCTACTAAAACTGTTACATGTAGTGATGGCTACTAAAACTGTTACATGTAGGGATGGCTACTAAAACTGTTACATGTAGGGACGGCTACTAAAACTGTTACATGTAGGGATGGCTACTAAAACTGTTACATGTAGGGATGGCTACTAAAACTGTTACATGTAGAGATGGCTACTAAAACTGTTACATGTAGGGATGGCTACTAAAACTATTACATGTAGGGATGGTTACTAAAACTGTTACATGTAGGGATGGCTACTAAAACTGTTACATGTAGGGATGGCTACTAAAACTGTTACATATAAGGATGGCTACTAAAACTGTTACATGTAGTGATGGCTACTAAAACTGTTACATGTAGGGATGGCTACTAAAACTGTTACATGTAGTGATGGCTACTAAAACTGTTACATATAAGGATGGCTACTAAAACTGTTACATGTAGGGATGGCTACTAAAACTGTTACATATAAGGATGGCTACTAAAACTGTTACATGTAGGGGTGGTTAATAAAACTGTTACATGTAGGGATGGCTACTAAAACTGTTACATGTAGGGATGGCTACTAAAACTGTTACATGTAGGGATGGCTACTATAACTGTTACATGTAGTGATGGCTACTAAAACTGTTACATGTAGGGATGGCTACTATAACTGTTACATGTAGGGATGGCTACTATAACTGTTACATGTAGGGATGGCTACTAAAACTGTTACATGTAGTGATGGCTACTAAAACTGTTACATGTAGTGATGGCTACTAAAACTGTTACATGTAGTGATGGCTACTAAAACTGTTACATGTAGTGATGGCTACTAAAACTGTTACATGTAGGGATGGCTACTATAACTGTTACATGTAGGGATGGCTACTAAAACTGTTACATGTAGGGATGGCTACTAAAACTGTTACATGTAGTGATGGCTACTAAAACTGTTACATGTAGGGATGGTTACTAAAACTGTTACATGTAGGGATGGCTACTAAAACTGTTACATGTAGTGATGGCTACTAAAACTGTTACATGTAGTGATGGCTACTAAAACTGTTACATGTAGGGATGGCTACTAAAACTGTTACATGTAGGGATGGCTACTAAAACTGTTACATGTAGGGATGGCTACTAAAACTGTTACATGTAGTGATGGCTACTAAAACTGTTACATGTAGGGATGGCTACTAAAACTGTTACATGTAGTGATGGCTACTAAAACTGTTACATGTAGGGATGGCTACTAAAACTGTTACATGTAGGGATGGCTACTAAAACTGTTACATGTAGTGATGGCTACTAAAACTGTTACATGTAGGGATGGCTACTAAAACTGTTACATGTAGGGACGGCTACTAAAACTGTTACATGTAGGGATGGCTACTAAAACTGTTACATGTAGGGATGGCTACTAAAACTGTTACATGTAGAGATGGCTACTAAAACTGTTACATGTAGGGATGGCTACTAAAACTATTACATGTAGGGATGGTTACTAAAACTGTTACATGTAGGGATGGCTACTAAAACTGTTACATGTAGGGATGGCTACTAAAACTGTTACATATAAGGATGGCTACTAAAACTGTTACATGTAGTGATGGCTACTAAAACTGTTACATGTAGGGATGGCTACTAAAACTGTTACATGTAGTGATGGCTACTAAAACTGTTACATATAAGGATGGCTACTAAAACTGTTACATGTAGGGATGGCTACTAAAACTGTTACATATAAGGATGGCTACTAAAACTGTTACATGTAGGGGTGGTTAATAAAACTGTTACATGTAGGGATGGCTACTAAAACTGTTACATGTAGGGATGGCTACTAAAACTGTTACATGTAGTGATGGCTACTAAAACTGTTACATGTAGGGATGGTTACTAAAACTGTTACATGTAGGGATGGCTACTAAAACTGTTACATGTAGTGATGGCTACTAAAACTGTTACATGTAGTGATGGCTACTAAAACTGTTACATGTAGGGATGGCTACTAAAACTGTTACATGTAGGGATGGCTACTAAAACTGTTACATGTAGGGATGGCTACTAAAACTATTACATGTAGGGATGGTTACTAAAACTGTTACATGTAGGGATGGCTACTAAAACTGTTACATGTAGGGATGGCTACTAAAACTGTTACATATAAGGATGGCTACTAAAACTGTTACATGTAGTGATGGCTACTAAAACTGTTACATGTAGGGATGGCTACTAAAACTGTTACATGTAGGGACGGCTACTAAAACTGTTACATGTAGAGATGGCTACTAAAACTGTTACATGTAGGGATGGTTACTAAAACTGTTACATGTAGGGATGGCTACTAAAACTGTTACATGTAGGGACGGCTACTAAAACTGTTACATGTAGGGATGGCTACTAAAACTGTTACATGTAGGGATGGCTACTAAAACTGTTACATGTAGAGATGGCTACTAAAACTGTTACATGTAGGGATGGCTACTAAAACTATTACATGTAGGGATGGTTACTAAAACTGTTACATGTAGGGATGGCTACTAAAACTGTTACATGTAGGGATGGCTACTAAAACTGTTACATATAAGGATGGCTACTAAAACTGTTACATGTAGTGATGGCTACTAAAACTGTTACATGTAGGGATGGCTACTAAAACTGTTACATGTAGTGATGGCTACTAAAACTGTTACATATAAGGATGGCTACTAAAACTGTTACATGTAGGGATGGCTACTAAAACTGTTACATATAAGGATGGCTACTAAAACTGTTACATGTAGGGGTGGTTAATAAAACTGTTACATGTAGGGATGGCTACTAAAACTGTTACATGTAGGGATGGCTACTAAAACTGTTACATGTAGTGATGGCTACTAAAACTGTTACATGTAGGGATGGTTACTAAAACTGTTACATGTAGGGATGGCTACTAAAACTGTTACATGTAGTGATGGCTACTAAAACTGTTACATGTAGTGATGGCTACTAAAACTGTTACATGTAGGGATGGCTACTAAAACTGTTACATGTAGGGATGGCTACTAAAACTGTTACATGTAGGGATGGCTACTAAAACTGTTACATGTAGTGATGGCTACTAAAACTGTTACATGTAGGGATGGCTACTAAAACTGTTACATGTAGTGATGGCTACTAAAACTGTTACATGTAGGGATGGCTACTAAAACTGTTACATGTAGGGATGGCTACTAAAACTGTTACATGTAGTGATGGCTACTAAAACTGTTACATGTAGGGATGGCTACTAAAACTGTTACATGTAGGGACGGCTACTAAAACTGTTACATGTAGGGATGGCTACTAAAACTGTTACATGTAGGGATGGCTACTAAAACTGTTACATGTAGAGATGGCTACTAAAACTGTTACATGTAGGGATGGCTACTAAAACTATTACATGTAGGGATGGTTACTAAAACTGTTACATGTAGGGATGGCTACTAAAACTGTTACATGTAGGGATGGCTACTAAAACTGTTACATATAAGGATGGCTACTAAAACTGTTACATGTAGTGATGGCTACTAAAACTGTTACATGTAGGGATGGCTACTAAAACTGTTACATGTAGTGATGGCTACTAAAACTGTTACATATAAGGATGGCTACTAAAACTGTTACATGTAGGGATGGCTACTAAAACTGTTACATATAAGGATGGCTACTAAAACTGTTACATGTAGGGGTGGTTAATAAAACTGTTACATGTAGGGATGGCTACTAAAACTGTTACATGTAGGGATGGCTACTAAAACTGTTACATGTAGTGATGGCTACTAAAACTGTTACATATAAGGATGGCTACTAAAACTGTTACATGTAGGGATGGCTACTAAAACTGTTACATATAAGGATGGCTACTAAAACTGTTACATGTAGGGGTGGTTAATAAAACTGTTACATGTAGGGATGGCTACTAAAACTGTTACATGTAGGGATGGCTACTAAAACTGTTACATGTAGAGATGGCTACTAAAACTGTTACATGTAGGGATGGCTACTAAAACTGTTACATGTAAGGATGGCTACTAAAACTGTTACATGTAGGGGTGGCTACTAAAACTGTTACATGTAGTGATGGCTACTAAAACTGTTACATGTAGTGATGGCTACTAAAACTGTTACATGTAGGGATGGCTACTAAAACTGTTACATGTAGGGATGGCTACTAAAACTGTTACATGTAGAGATGGCTACTAAAACTGTTACATGTAGGGATGGCTACTAAAACTGTTACATGTAGGGATGGCTACTAAAACTGTTACATGTAGGGATGGCTACTAAAACTGTTACGTGTAGTGATGGCTACTAAAACTGTTACATGTAGGGATGGCTACTAAAACTGTTACATGTAGGGATGGCTACTAAAACTGTTACATGTAGGGATGGCTACTAAAACTGTTACATGTAGTGATGGCTACTAAAACTGTTACATGTAGTGATGGCTACTAAAACTGTTACATGTAGAGATGGCTACTAAAACTGTTACATGTAGGGATGGCTACTAAAACTGTTACGTGTAGGGATGGCTACTAAAACTGTTACATGTAGGGATGGCTACTAAAACTGTTACATGTAGGGATGGCTACTAAAACTGTTACATGTAGGGATGGCTACTAAAACATGGTTCCGACGTAAACAGACCAGACCAGAACATGAAAATATGTTTGGCGCTCTTTTTAACCTTCATGACATGCAGCAACAGTGCTAAGCTATGACAACAACAACAACAACAACAACAACAACAACAACACTTCTTCTAAAGAAATACACTTTGATTGATTGATTGACTGATAATGCACCAATTACAATCAAGGTGCATTCACAAACCTGGGATTTGTGACTAGGGTTGCAAAGGGATGGAAAGTTTCTGGTAAATTTCCGAAAACTTTCCGGAAACTTACCACGGGAAGTTAAGCTCGGGAGGTTTGGACATTTTGACCATTTTTTTGATGATTAAAAATTGGACAGCGTCCATCTTATTGTGTAGAATAAGATGAGAAGCTTGTAAAAGACTAATGCAATGCCACACACAGATATAAATAGTCAGTAAACAATTGGAGTAGTCCTTAAAAATATTAGACTGATGGACAAATGACTAGAAATAGTCTAGATGAATAAAGTAACAGTCAATCAGCATGCTAAATCAAACTATAAGCTACATTCTTGTATGACAACAGAATGGCTAGCAGAACAGAAGGCAGAGGAAACTACACCTTTTCATTCAGTATTTGCTACTTCAACTATCACAAAAAAGGTCAATTCAGATTGCTAACTTTATTAGCATAAATGAATGGGATTTAACATAGGGAAAATTAGCATCACGGCTAACGGAGGAATATTTTGGGTTCATTATGAGACTGTGGTGGTACATAAACCTAGCTAGCTAGAAATATTGGCCCCAAAATCATTGAACAAGTACAGGAACAGCTAGCTAGCTGCTGGAGTAGTCTACAGTCATACAGTAACAAGCAATATTACACTTAAATACCATACATCAAATATATTTACCCCATCAACACTTACCTGACTGGATGAAGTCCTTGGGCTCAAATACTAGTGTGGCCTCAATAGCCCTGCTGTAGTGTGGAGCATGCTGGCAATTATCTGTGCATGTGATGGAGGAATGCACAGTGCAGGGTTGAAATTCTACTGAATTTGCATGAAATCGGGTTGTTTGAGCGAATAATCATGCTGCAAAATCTAGCATGTTGCATTCAATGTTTATTCCCATTCATTTCCCATTAATTCCCATGGAAAGTTTCCAACTTTGAATATTCCCGGAATTTTGCAACCCTAGTTGTGAGCATCAACATGCTGCTGGTTTAGCTGCAACTGTCATGATTTGGACTTTGGCTTGGTTTGTTCTCCCGTGGTGCAAATGAACTGGACTGGTCAAGGCTTGAAGGTGGGTACATGATTTATTTTAAACTATCAAAAAAGGAATAAACAAAAAGCGCGCACAGTGGCGGAGAATAAAACTAGACTTTAAACACAAAACTTGCACATTGGCAGAAACTATGAACAATTAAACAAAACACTAACTGTGGCTTAACAAACAAAAACTTACTTGGCAAGGAACCGGCATGAAAAAAAGAGTAGCAAGGGTCATCAGGGTGTGGAGAGTGTGCAGGAGCATAAATGTGGTGTGAGGTCGTCAGCCCGAACAACAGAAAATGAATGAACTTAAATACTATGGACATGATTAGTGAAAGCAGGTGCGTGACTCAAAACGTGAAACAGGTGCGTGACGTGACAGGTGAAAACTAATGGTTGCTATGGTGACCAGACAAGGGAGTGAAAAGACAGAAACTAAACAAAACATGACTTAAAACAAAACATGATAATACAGACATGACAGCAACAATTTGTGGATTTCTTTTTTCGATCATTTTTTTCAAATGTTATTGACTCAACTTCAGCTTGAAAAATGAAAAAGTGATTGTATATTTTCTGGGCACCGTTTCAAAAGTGTATGCGTAACACCTGTTTTAAATACATTTTTATTTGTGTCCTATAAGTACTATAGCTTCTTTTCTATTATAGAGTAGCTTATTTTGTATTATATTGTAGCTTATTTTCTATTATATTGTAGCTTCTTTTCTATTATATAGTAGCTTCTTTTCTATTATATTGTAGTGTATGTTCTATTATATTGTAGCTTATTTTCTATTATATTGTAGCTTATTTTCTACAAACCCTGTTTCCATATGAGTTGGGAAATTGTGTTAGATGTAAATATAAACGGAATACAATGATTTGCAAATCCTTTTCAAGCCATATTCAATTGAATATGCTACAAAGACAACATATTTGATGTTCAAACTCATAAACTTTATTTTTTTTGCAAATAATCATTAACTTTAGAATTTGATGGCAGCAACACGTGACAAAGAAGTTGGGAAAGGTGGCAATAAATACTGATAAAGTTGAGGAATGCTCATCAAACACTTATTTGGAACATCCCACAGGTGTGCAGGCTAATTGGGAACAGGTGGGTGCCATGATTGGGTATAAAAGTAGATTCCATGAAATGCTCAGTCATTCACAAACAAGGATGGGGCGAGGGTCACCACTTTGTCAACAAATGCCTGAGCAAATTGTTGAACAGTTTAAGAAAAACCTTTCTCAAGCAGCTATTGCAAGGAATTTAGGGATTTCACCATCTACGCGCCGTAATATCATCAAAGGGTTCAGAGAATGTGGAGAAATCACTGCACGTAAGCAGCTAAGCCCGTGACCTTCCATCCCTCAGGCTGTACTGCATCAACAAGCGACATCAGTGTGTAAAGGATATCACCACATGGGCTCAGTAACACTTCAGAAACCCACTGTCAGTAACTACAGTTGGTCGCTACATCTGTAAGTGCAAGTTAAAACTCTCCTATGCAAGGCGAAAACCGTTTATCAACAACACCCAGAAACGCCGTCGGCTTCGCTGGGCCTGAGCTCATCTAAGATGGACTGATACAAAGTGGAAAAGTGTTCTGTGGTTTCAAATTGTTTTTGGAAACTGTGGACGTCGTGTCCTCCGGACCAAAGAGGAAAAGAACCATCCGGATTGTTCTAGGCGCAAAGTGTAAAAGGCAGCATGTGTGATGGTATGGGGGTGTATTAGTGGCCAAGACATGGGTAACTTACACATCTGTGAAGGCACCATTAATGCTGAAAGGTACATACAGGTTTTGGAGCAACATATGTTGCCATCCAAGCAACGTTACCATGGACGCCCCTGCTTATTTCAGCAAGACAATGCCAAGCCACGTGTTACATCAACATGGCTTCATAGTAAAAGAGTGCGGGTACTAGACTGGCCTGCCTGTAGTCCAGACCTGTCTCCCATTGAAAATGTGTGGTGCATTATGAAGCCTAAAATAGCAGAAGGGAGACCCCCGGACTGTTGAACAACTTAAGCTGTACATCAAGCAAGAATGGGAAAGAATTCCACCTGAGAAGCTTCAAAAATGTGTCTCCTCAGTTCCCAAACCTTTACTGAGTGTTGTTAAAAGGAAAGGCCATGTAACACAGTGGTGAACATGCCCTTTCCCAACTACTTTGGCACGTGTTGCACCCATGAAATTCTAAGTTAATTATTATTTGAAAAAAAAAAAAAAAGTTTATGAGTTTGAACATCAAATATGTTGTCTTTGAAGTGCATTCAACTGAATATGGCTTGAAAAGGATTTTCAAATCATTGTATTCCGTTTATATTTACATCTAACACAATTCCCCAACTCATATGGAAACGGGGTTTGTATTATATTGTAGCTTGTTTTCTATTATATTGCAGCTTATTTTCTATTTTATTGTAGCTTATTTTCAATTATATTGTAGCTTATTTTCTATTATTGTAGCTTATTTTCTATTATTGTAGCTTATTTTCTGTTATCTTGTAGCTTATTTTCTATTATATTGTAGCTTATTTTCTATTTTATTGTAGCTTATTTTCAATTTTATTGTAGCTTATTTTCTATTATATTGTAGCTTATTTTCTGTTATATTGTAGCTTATTTTCTGTTATATTGTAGCTTATTTTCTATTATATTGTAGCTTATTTTCTATTATATTGTAGCTTATTTTCTGTTATCTTGTAGCTTATTTTCTATTATATTGTAGCTTATTTTCTATTATATTGTAGCTTATTTTCTGTTATATTGTAGCTTATTTTCTATTATATTGTAACTTATTTTCTATTATATTGTAGCTTATTTTCTGTTATCTTGTAGCTTATTTTCTATTATATTGTAGCTTATTTTCTATTATATTGTAGCTTATTTTCTGTTATATTGTAGCTTATTTTCTGTTATATTGTAGCTTATTTTCTATTATATTGTAGCTTATTTTCTGCTATATTGTAGCTTATTTTCTGCTATATTGTAGCTTCTTTTCTATTATATTGTAGCTTATTTTCTATTTTATTGTAGCTTATTTTCTATTTTATTGTAACTTATTTTCTATTATATTGTAGCTTATTTTCTGTTATATTGTAGCTTATTTTCTGTTATATTGTAGCTTATTTTCTATTATATTGTAGCTTATTTTCTATTATATTGTAGCTTATTTTCTGTTATCTTGTAGCTTATTTTCTATTATATTGTAGCTTATTTTCTATTATATTGTAGCTTATTTTCTGTTATATTGTAGCTTATTTTCTATTATATTGTAGCTTATTTTCTATTATATTGTAGCTTATTTTCTGTTATCTTGTAGCTTATTTTCTATTATATTGTAGCTTATTTTCTATTATATTGTAGCTTATTTTCTGTTATATTGTAGCTTATTTTCTGTTATATTGTAGCTTATTTTCTATTATATTGTAGCTTATTTTCTGCTATATTGTAGCTTATTTTCTGCTATATTGTAGCTTCTTTTCTATTATATTGTAGCTTATTTTCTATTTTATTGTAGCTTATTTTCTATTTTATTGTAGCTTATTTTCTGTTATATTGTAGCTTATTTTCTGTTATATTGTAGTTTATTTTCTATTATATTGTAGCTTATTTTCTATTATATTGTAGCTTATTTTCTGCTATATTGTAGCTTATTTTCTGCTATATTGTAGCTTCTTTTCTATTATATTGTAGCTTATTTTCTATTTTATTGTAGCTTATTTTCTATTTTATTGTAGCTTATTTTCTGTTATATTGTAGCTTATTTTCTGTTATATTGTAGTTTATTTTCTATTATATTGTAGCTTATTTTCTATTATATTGTAGCTTATTTTCTGTTATATTGTAGCTTATTTTCTATTATATTGTAGCTTATTTTCTATTATATTGTAGCTTATTTTCTGTTATCTTGTAGCTTATTTTCTATTATATTGTAGCTTATTTTCTATTATATTGTAGCTTATTTTCTGTTATATTGTATATATTGTATAGTAACTGACTTGTTCCTGCTAAAATAGTAACTGACTTGTTCCTGCTAAACTAGTAACTGACTTCCATCCATCCATCCATCTTCTTCCGCTTATCCGAGGTCGGGTCGCGGGGGCAGCAGCCTAAGCAGGGAAGCCCAGACTTCCCTCTCCCCAGCCACTTCGTCCAGCTCTTCCTGTGGGACCCCGAGGCGTTCCCAGGCCAGCCGGGAGACATAGTCTTACCAACGTGTCCTGGGTCTTCCCCTGGGCACGTCCTACCGGTCGGACGTGCCCTAAACACCTCCCTAGGGAGGCGTTCGGGTGGCATCCTGACCAGATGCCCGAACCACCTCATCTGGCTCCTCTCCATGTGGAGGAGCAGCGGCTTTACTTTGAGCTCCTCCTGGATGGCAGAGCTTCTCACCCTATCTCTAAGGGAGAGCCCCGCCACCCGGCGGAGGAAACTCATTTCGGCCGCTTGTACCCGTGATCTTGTCCTTTCGGTCGTAACCCAAAGCTCATGACCATAGGTGAGGATGGGAACGTAGATCGACCGGTAAATTGAGAACTTTGCCTTCCGGCTCAGCTCCTTCTTCACCACAACGGATCGATACAGCGTCCGCATTACTGAAGACGCCGCACCGATCCGCCTGTCGATCTCACGATCCACTCTTCCCTCACTCGTGAACAAGACTCCGAGGTACTTGAACTCCTCCACTTGGGGCAAGATCTCCTTCCCAACCCGGAGATGGCACTCCACCCTTTTCCGGGCGAGAACCATGGACTCGGACTTGGAGGTGCTGATTCTCATCCCAGTCGCTTCACACTCGGCTGCGAACCGATCCAGCGAGAGCTGAAGATCCTGGCCGGATGAAGCCATCAGGACCACATCATCTGCAAAAAGCAGAGACCTAATCCTGCAGCCACCAAACCAGATCCCCTCAACGCCTTGACTGTGCCTAGAAATTCTGTCCATAAAAGTTATGAACAGAATGAGTGACAAAGGGCAGCCTTGGCGGAGTCCAACCCTCTCTGGAAACGTGTCCGACTTACTACCGGCAATGCGGACCAAGCTCCGGCACTGAGCATACAGGGAGCGGACTGCCACAATCAGACAGTCCGATACCCCATACTCCCTGAGCACTCCCCACAGGACTTCCCGAGGGACACGGTCGAATGCCTTCTCCAAGTCCACAAAACACATGTAGACTGGTTGGGCAAACTCCCATGCACCCTCAAGGACCCTGCCGAGAGTATAGAGCTGGTCCACAGTTCCACGACCAGGACGAAAACCACACTGTTCCTCCTGAATCCGAGGTTCGACTATCCGGCGTAGCCTCCTCTCCAGTACACCTGAATAGACCTTACCGGGAAGGCTGAGGAGTGTGATCCCACGATAGTTAGAACACACCCTCCGGTTCCCCTTCTTAAAAAGAGGAACCACCACCCCGGTCTGCCAATCCAGTGGTACCGCCCCCGATGTCCACGCGATGCTGCAGAGTCTTGTCAACCAAGACAGCCCCACAGCATCCAGAGCCTTAAGGAACTCCGGGCGGATCTCATCTACCCCCGGGGCCTTGCCACCGAGGAGCTTTTTAACTACCTCAGCAACCTCAGCCCCAGAAATAGAAGAGCCCACCACAGACTCCCCAGGCACTGCTTCCTCATAGGAAGACGTGTTGGTGGGATTGAGGAGGTCTTCGAAGTATTCCTTCCACCGATCCACAACATCCGCAGTCGAGGTCAGCAGAACACCATCCTCGCCATACACGGTGTTGATAGTGCACTGCTTCCCCTTCCTGAGGCGGCGGATGGTGGTCCAGAATATCTTCGAAGCCGTCCGGAAGTCGTTTTCCATGGCCTCACCGAACTCCTCCCATGTCCGAGTTTTTGCCTCTGCGACCGCTGAATCCGCACACCGCTTGGCCTGTCGGTACCTGTCTACTGCCTCAGGAGTCCTATGAGCCAAAAGAACCCGATAGGACTCCTTCTTCAGCTTGACGGCATCCCTCACCGCCGGTGTCCACCAACGGGTTCCAGGATTACCGCCACGACAAGCACCAACTACCTTGCGGCCACAGCTCCAATCAGCCGCCTCGACAATAGTGGCGCGGAACATGGTCCATTCGGACTCAATGTCCAGCACCTCCCTCGTGACATGTTCAAAGTTCTTCCGGAGGTGGGAATTGAAACTCTCTCTGACAGGAGACTCTGCTAGACGTTCCCAGCAAACGTTCCCAGTCAGTAACTGACTTGTTCCTGCTAATCTAGTAACTGACTTGTTCCTGCTAAACTAGTAACTGACTTGTTCCTGCTAAACTAGTAACTGACTTGTTCCTGCCAAACTAGTAAGTGACTTTCAATGCTGAAATTAAAATGCTAATGCTAATGTTAGCTATCAGAAATGTGTGTGGTAGCATTAAATAGCCACCACACTACTTCCTTCCACTAAACTCTCCCGCCGGTCTTTTTTCGCTCCGGACCTGACTATGATAGTACTACTGGAAGCAATTAGTGCGATACAAGAGTGGATTTGCTGCTGGTATCAGTTCAAATGTAAACCATCACTAGTTTTATGTTCGAAGGCTGAGTTGCAGAGGTGGATAGAGTAGCCAGAATTGGTACTCAAGTAAGAGTACTGTTACTTTAGAGATTTAATACTCAAGTAAAAGTAAGGAGTAGTCACCCAAATATTTACTTGAGTAAAAGTAAAAAGTATGTTGTGAAAAAACTACTCAAGTACTGAGTAACTAATGAGTAACATACACACACATATATATATATATATATATATATACACACACACACATATATATATATATATATATATATATACATACATACATACATTGATATATACAGTATATCATTTATATTTATTTATTTTGCCGTTTTTGTTTACATGTTAAAGGTGTTTTAATGAATATACATGCATGTTTAACACATATAGATTCCTTTCTTTCATGAAGACAAGAATATAAGTTGGTGTATTACCTGATTCTGATGACTTGCATTGATTGTAATCAGACAGTAGTGATGATAACGTCCACATTTTCGAAAGTAAGAGAAAAAAAAGTTCCTCCTTTCTGTCTAATACCACATGAAAGTGGTTGGTTTTTGGCATCTTATTTGCCCAGCTTCCATATTCGTTTCTATACACTTTACAAGAAATACATTGGCGGCAAACTCCGTAGCTTGCTAGCTTGTTTGCGCTGGCTTTCGGAGACTCTTATTTTGAAAGCGCAGGCGCGATGGAGCGGCACTTTTATTATGAAGACAGGAACTGTGCAGTCAGTCTTTAGGCTTTTGACGGGAAGTACGGTTGAAATAAAAAAAGGGTCTTTTTTCCTTCACATTTTTGATTGATTGATTGGAACTTTTATTAGTAGATTGTACAGTACAGTACATATTCCGTACAATTGACCACTAAATGGTAACACCCCAATAAGTTTTTCAACTTGTTTAAGTCAGGTCATGTGACCACCTGGCTCTGTTTGATTGGTCCAACGTCACCAGTGACTGCATCTGATTGGTGGAACGGAGTGAACGTCACCAGTGACTGTATTTGTTGAAACGCAGGCACTATGAAGGTCTGTCTGACAGACCAAAACAAACAAAGCGTGCATTAACACATCGATAAAAATGAGTAGCGAGTAGCGAGCTGAATGTAGATAAAAGTAGCGGAGTAAAAGTAGCGTTTCTTCTCTATAAATATACTCAAGTAAAAGTAAAAGTATGTTGCATTAAAACTACTCTTAGAAGTACAATTTATCCCAAAAGTTACTCAAGTAGATGTAACGGAGTAAATGTAGTGCGTTACTACCCACCTCTGCTGAGTTGTTGTATTCCACATGTGCCGCCATCTTTCACTGCTCTCAGCCTTGGCCAAGACGCGTCACGTCAGCCCATCTTTCATCTTCTCAACATTTGTCCATTTCAAGTATTTCAATAATAAACAACAAACATCACATTGTAGCCCCTCTCTCCAGAGGGATGGTGGCCCAAGAGCAAATGTGCTTCTTAGGAATGCAAATAGTTTCCTGGGAACGGGCGACTTTCAACATGGGGCCAACTTCTAAAAATGTAGTAAAGTTGTACTCGTACTTCAACATTTATTGCCAAAATTGTACATGCCAAAGATCATCTGGTTTTCTTCTTCTTTTTTTTTTAATGATTTTTCAAGAAGGTCTGAGAACATTTAAGTGGACTTGGAACGACTTCAAGCTTCACTCAGAACATCAGCCACAAACATCAACAATAAACATGAGTGTAATATTGATATTAATTTGTCCATAATATACTTGAAGGATGATGTTAACTCCAGATATGTTGTGACAAAATAGACAATTCTTGGCCACAGTTTGATTTAAAGTGATTTTTGTTTTGTTTTGAATTGATATCTGGGTTAGGGTTGAAATGACACAAGTGGCAAAAAGACTTCAAGTAGTTATCTAATATGACGTATTCCTCCTCTCATAACAACAGTTGTATCACAAACCTCTCTGGAAAAATGTTGTTTTCCACTCATAATGTAAGTGGTGTCCAAAGTGCAGCCTGGGGGCCATTTGTGGCTTCTAGCTCTATTTTATTGTCCCCTGAGGAATGTTTCAACCCCAACATAAAGATGCTGTCACATGTCATTGATGACTTCTTCTCTCCTCCTCTGGTCTGCAGGTGCTGAAGCTGCTGAGCAACAAGCGCTCTCAGGCTGTTGGCATCCTCATGTCCAGCATCCATCTTGACATGAAGGACATCCAGAATGGTGAGTGGCGTCTCCACGCGGGTCTTGATGACATCACCACACCGGCACTTACATGCACATGTCGTGGTTGAAGCAACATGCTCAACACGGCGGTACCTTGGAGACGCCTCACTGGTTCCTACCTCCAAAAGCTGCTCTCCTGAAAGAGTGTTGACCATTGGAATGAATTTAAAGCAATTTCATCGGGGATCGACCCCCTAAAAATCCAACTTTTAGATGACAAATATTGCATCAGACAACGCAGTAGAATGTACTACAATAGTTGTATGAAGTACTAGCAGTACCTTGGAGAGTTGACTTCTACACCATCTCCTTCAACCTGCCTCTCCGTCAAATACACCATCAGCATAGAATAGAGTTTTATTGTCATTATTACAGTGAACAGGTTCAAAGAACAATGCAATTGGTGCAGATCCCCTAAGGTGCATACTAGAGATGCGCGGATAGGCAATTATTTCATCCGCAATCCACCCGATCTAACATTTGATCAGAACCGCATCCGCCCGCCATCCGCCCGCACCCGCCCGTTGTTATATATCTAATATAGACGATGCAAGGCATTAGTGAGGTTATAAAGCTTTTGCCTGTTAAAGAAAGGAGACTGATCCAATTTAGCACAGACATTCAATGCGTGCCACGCTGTCACGGCCCAGACGCACACCAGTGCGCAATCATCTGGGAGCCGCGCTGAGCACACCTCCAAGCGCGTGGAGGTGCGATGTCCCTCGCACCCGCGGCGGCTGCACCCGGGCTCGCGCCCGAGGCTTCAGCGCGCACCGCGGCTTCAGCGCGGCTTCAGCGCGCACCGCGGCGGCCATCCTACTCGTCGCGGCCTAGCCCTCGTGGCTCTCGCTGCCGGCGACGGCCGGGTATGGGCCCGACGCTCCAGCGCCATCCATTTCCAGGGCTAGTTGATTCGGCAGGTGGGTTGTTACACACTCCTTAGCGGGTTCCGACTTCCATGGCCACCGTCCTGCTGTCTATATCAACCAACACCTTTTCTGGGGTCTGATGAGCGTCGGCATCGGGCGCCTTAACCCGGCGTTCGGTTCATCCCGCAGCGCCAGTTCTGCTTACCAAAAGTGGCCCACTCGGCTCACCAGGGTGAGCCCCACCCCTTTCGTGAGCGCACTGCGCGCGGAGTGACCCCTGTTACGCGCCCCCCGGCAACGGGGGTGGCGGGCAGGTAAGCTGCTTACCTGCTGCGCGTGACGCCGGCCGCGGCGAAGGCGGACGAGGCGGGGTGTCGGTGCGGTGGGCGCGGTGGTGACCCTGGACGTGCGTCGGGCCCTTCTCGCGGATCCCTCAGCTCCGGGGCCCTCTCGGGGGAAGGGGCCTCGGTCCCGGACCCCGGCGAGGCGTCCCTTCTCCGCTCCGTAAAAGTGTCCATCTCTTTTTTTTTTCCTTCTTCTGTTGTGGCATATGCTGCAGGTGCCTGCTCGTTTTTCGTATGTGGGTAACAACATTTAACTATATATACAGTGGGGCAAAAAAGTATTTAGTCAGCCACGATTGTGCAAGTTCTCCCACTTAAAATGATGACAGAGGTGTGTAATTTTCATCATAGGTACACTTCAACTGTGAGAGACAGAATGTGAAAAAAAAAATCCAGGAATTCACATTGTAGGAATTTTAAAGAATTTATTTGTAAATTATGGTGGAAAATAAGTATTTGGTCACTTCAAACAAGGAAGATCTCTGGCTCTCACAGACCTGTAACTTCTTCTTTAAGAAGCTCTTCTGTCCTCCACTTGTTACCTGTATTAATGGCACCTGTTTGAACTTGTTATCTGTATAAAAGACACCTGTCCACAGCCTCAAACAGTCAGACTCCAAACTCCACTATGGCCAAGACCAAAGAGCTGTCGAAGGACACCAGGAAAATAATTGTAGACCTGCACTAGACTGTGAAGAGTGAATCTACAATAGGCAAGCAGCTTGGTGTGAAAAAATCAACTGTGGGAGCAATTATCGGAAAATGGAAGACATACAAGACCACTGATAATCTCCCTCGATCTGGGGCTCCACGCAAGATCTCATCCCGTGGGGTCAAAATGATCATGAGAACGGTGAGCAAAAATCCCAGAACCACACGGGGGGACCTGGTGAATGACCTGCAGAGAGCTGGGACCAAAGTAACAAAGGTTACCATCAGTAACACACTACGCCGACAGGGAATCAAATCCTGCAGTGCCAGACGTGTCCCCCTGCTTAAGCCAGTGCATGTCCAGGCCCGTCTGAAGTTTGCCAGAGAGCACATGGATGATACAGCAGAGGATTGGGAGAATGTCATGTGGTCAGATGAAACCAAAATAGAACTTTTTGGTATAAACTCAACTCATCGTGTTTGGAGGAAGAAGAATACTGAGTTGCATCCCAAGAACACCATAACTACTGTGAAGCACGGGGGTGGAAACATCATGCTTTGGGGCTGTTTTTCTGCTAAGGGGACAGGCCGACTGATCCGTGTTAAGGAAAGAATGAATGGGGCCATGTATCGTGAGATTTTGAGCCAAAACCTCCTTCCATCAGAGAGAGCTTTGAAGATGAAACGTGGCTGGGTCTTCCAGCATGACAATGATCCCAAACACACCGCCCGGGCAACAAAGGAGTGGCTCCGTAAGAAGCATTTGAAAGTCCTGGAGTGGCCTAGCCAGTCTCCAGACCTCAACCCCATAGAAAATCTGTGGAGGGAGTTGAAAGTCTGTGTTGCTCGGCGACAGCCCCAAAACATCACTGCTCTCGAGAAGATCTGCATGGAGGAATGGGCCAAAATACCAGCTACTGTGTGTGCAAACCTGGTAAAGACCTATAGTAATTGTTTGACCTCTGTTATTGCCAACAAAGGTTATATTACAAAGTATTGAGTTGAATTTTTGTTATTGACCAAATACTTATTTTCCACCATAATTTACAAATAAATTCTTTAAAAATCCTACAATGTGAATTCCTGGATTTTTTTTCACATTCTGTCTCTCACAGTTGAAGTGTACCTATGATGAAAATGACAGACCTCTGTCATCATTTAAAGTGGGAGAACTTGCACAATTGGTGGCTGACTTTATACTTTTTTGCCCCACTGTATATATTTCCGAATTGGTTTAACTGCCACCCGCCTGAATCTATTTAAAATCTAATTTTTTTTTATTTCAACCGCCCGACCCGACCCGCGGATAAAATCTTTTTTTTTTTTATTTCAACCGCCCGACCCGCGGATAATCCGCGGACTCTGCGGTTGTGTCCGCAAACCGCGCATCTCTAATATGTATATATCCACACACATGCATATACCCATACATATGCATATATATACATATACACATACATACATATACATACACATATATTATATATATATATATATATATATATATATATATATATGTATGTGTGGGGAAAAAAAATCACAAGACTATTTCATCTCTACAGTCCTGTTTCATGAGGGGGGGTTCCCTCAATCGTCAGGAGATTTTAATGGGAGCATTCGCATACCATGGTTTATATAGGGCACAGAGTGGGTGGGTACAGGCTGGCGTAGGGGCGTGGTGATTGGCTCATGTGTTACCTAGGAGGTGTTTCCGTCTATGGCGGCATGTTGTTACAATTTCGCTGCGCTTGTTGAGGGATGACAAGTCTGGACGGTAAATAATAAACAGTTTCTCTTTCAAGCATAGGTTGCATCTTTTATTACCACTATTGTAAGGTGTGCTGGATGCAAGAATTTTCCATGTTATTGAATATTCAACATTATTGTCTTTGAGGTCCCAAATGTGTTTGCTGAGTTCTGTGGTATTTCGCAGGTTTTTGTTCCTGAAAGAAGCCTTGTGATTGTTCCATCTGGTTTTGAATTCTCCCTCGGTTAATCCTACATATGTGTCGGATGTGTTAATGTCCTTGCGTATTACCTTAGATTGGTAGACAACTGATGTTTGTAAGCACCCCCCGTTGAGAGGGCAATCAGGTTTCTTTCGACAGTTACAGCCTTTGTTGGTTTTGGAGTCGCTCTGTCCGGGGGCCGACGGCTCATTTGCAATTGTTTTGTTGTGGTTTGAGATGATTTGTCGTATATTGTTCATGCAGCTGTAGCTCAATTTAATGTTGTTCTTGTTGAATACTTTTCTTAGGGTGTTGTCTTTGGGAAAGTGTTTGTCAATCAGATTGAGGAATTTGTGTCCAATGTTAGTTGAGACGTTTTTGCTGTATGGGGGGTTGTACCAGATGATGTCGTTTCGTTTTCTGTTCTTTTTTGGCTGGTTTCCTGGCGTGGGTTCATAGGTGAGGGTGAAATTGTATCCGCTTTCATCAAGGGTTTTTTGGTACGGGGGGGTTGCTAGGTCAAATTCAGCTTTGCTAGATGACAGCATCGATAGTCTTTTATTAATTCCGGTAGGTATTCTTTTCGTGGTGGTGGGTGGGTGGTTGCTGTCATGGTGCACGTATTGGAGTGTTGTGTTGGGTTTCGTGAATGGTTGGTAGCTGTTATTTCTCAGGTTGAAAGTGACGTCAAGGAAGTTGACGGTTTGCTTGTTGGCTTCAATCGTGATCCGTAGGCCGTTCTCTTTGAAAATTTGGCATATGCGCTTCTTGGTATTCTCGCTGCTCCTTGGCGAGGCGCGACACACTGCCAGTCCGTCATCACGGTAAATACCAAGGTTCAGATTGAGGCTATATATATATATATATACACACATATACATACATGTACATATATACATACATATATGCATATACCGTATTTTCAGCACTATAAGGTGTACCGGATTATAAGGCGCACCTTCAATAAATGGTTTATTTTGAGAATGTGTTCATATATAAGACGCACCGGATTATAAGGCGCATAGAATAGACCATAAGGTAGAGGCTGGGGTTACGTTATGCATCCATTAGATGGAGCTGCGCTAAAGGGAATGTCAAGAAAACAAATAGTGATTGTACTGACACTTCTACTTGCTGCTCTCTGTTTAACAACCAGTTTGTCCTCCAAGTGTAGCCATCTCACTTTGTTCCCTCGGAAACTCTGTTTAGTCTTCTTTACTTGGCGCAGGTCATCATGTTGCTTCCTCCACTTCAGCACCATTCATTCCTTAATGTTCAATTCTCTCGCTGCTGAATTCTACTGCGTGACTGATCGCCTTAAGTTTAAACTCTACGTCGTAAGCGTGTCTCTTAATAGGAGCCATTTTTGGGTCTTTACTTAAAGTTTTGGTCTCGCAACTATGGGACTTCATTTTCCCCCGTAAAAGAAAAGTTCTTCTTCTACGGTAAGCAGCCGTAGAAGGGGGAAAATGAAGTTGTCGTAGTTACCGTAGTTGCGAGACCTGTTGTGGTTCAATATTGGTCCATATATAAGGCGCACCGGACTATAAGGCGCACTGTCAGCTTTTGAGGAAATTGGAGGTTTTTAGGTGTGCCTTATAGTGCGGAAAATACGGTATACACATATATATACATATATATACACATATACACACATATATGCACACACACATACATGCATATTAGAGATGCGCGGTTTGCGGACACAACCGCGGAGTCCGCGGATTATCCGCGGGTCAGGCGGTTGAAATTAAAAAAAATTAGATTCAATCCGCGGGTCGGGTCGGGCGGTTGAAATAAAAAAAAATTAGATTTTAAATAGATTCAGGCGGGTGGCAGTTAAACCAATTGGTAAATATATATACATAGTTAAATGTTGTTACCCACATACGAAAAACGAGCAGGCACCTGCAGCATATGCCACAACAGAAGAAGAAAAAAGAAAAAGAGATGGACACTTTTACGGAGCGGAGAAGGGACGCCTCGCCGGGGTCCGGAACCGAGGCCCCTTCCCCCGAGAGGGCCCCACCGGGAGCCGTAGCTGAGGTGATCCGCGAGAAGGGCCCGATGCACGTCCACGGTCACCACCGCGCCCACCGCACGACACCCCGCCTCGTCCGCCTTCGCCGCGGCCGGCGTCACACGCAGCAGGTAAGCAGCTTACCTGCCCGCCACCCCCGTGGCCGGGGGCTCGTAACAGGGGTCACTCCGCATGCTCCGCCCGCGCAGCTTACCTGCCCGCCACCCCCGTTGCCGGGGGCGCATAACAGGGGTCACTCCGCATGCTCCGCCCGCGCAGCTTACCTGCCCGCCACCCCCGTTGCCGGGGGCGCGTAACAGGGGTCACTCCGCGCGCAGTGCGCTCACGAAAGGGGTGGGGCTCACCCTGGTGAGCCGAGTGGGCCACTTTTGGTAAGCAGAACTGGCGCTGCGGGATGAACCGAACGCCGGGTTAAGGCGCCCGATGCCGACGCTCATCAGACCCCAGAAAAGGTGTTGGTTGATATAGACAGCAGGACGGTGGCCATGGAAGTCGGAACCCGCTAAGGAGTGTGTAACAACCCACCTGCCGAATCAACTAGCCCTGAAAATGGATGGCGCTGGAGCGTCGGGCCCATACCCGGCCGTCGCCGGCAGCGAGAGCCACGAGGGCTAGGCTGTGACGAGTAGGATGGCCGCCGCGGTGCGCGCTGAAGCCTCGGGCGCGAGCCCGGGTGGAGCCACCGCGGGTGCGAGGGACATCGCACCTCCACGCGCTTGGAGGTGCGCTCAGCACGGCTCCCAGATGATTGCGCACTGGTGTGCGTCTGGGCCGTGACAGCGTGGCACGTATTGAATGTCTCTGCTGAATTGGATCAGTCTCCTTTCTTTAACAGGCAAAAGCTTTATAACCTCACTAATGCCTTGCATCGTCTATATTAGATATATAACAACGGGCGGGTGCGGGCGGGTGCGGTGTTTATGAAATGTTAGACGGGTGGATGGCGGATGGTTGACGACTTTTGTGATGCAGTTGTGGATGAAATAATTGCCTATCCGCGCATCTCTAATACATATACACGCAGCCACTGCTGCTGCTCCCTGCTCAACCTCACTTCCCAGGGGGTGATCAAGGGTGATGGGTCAAATGCAGTGGACAAATTTCACCACACCTTGTGTGTGTGTGTGACAATCATTGCTACTTTAACTTTACCTTTAACTAATGTCATGGCTGTCTTGACTTTACAATCATTTCTACAACTCTTATTTTATTGTGATGTAGTGATTGGAGCACATACTTGAAACAAAAATGTAGCTGTTTGGCCACCAGCAATATGTTTGGAGGAGAAAAGGTGAGGCCTTTAATCCCAGGAACACCATTCCTACAGTCAAGCATGGTGGTGGTAGTATTATGCTCTGGGCCTGTTTTGCTGCCAATGGAACTGCTGCTTTAAATGGGACAATGAAAAAGGAGGATTAGCTCCAAATTGTTCAGGACAAGCTAAAATCATCAGACCGGAGGTTGGGTCTTGGGCGCAGTTGGGTGTTCCAACAGGACAATGACCCCAAAAACACCTCAAAAGTGGTAAAGGAATGACTAAATCAAGCTAGAATTAAGGTTTTAGAATGGCCTTCCCAAAGTCCTGACTTAAAGGTGTGGACAATGCTGAAGAAACAAGTCCAACACATTTAGCTGAACTGCAGCAATTTAGGCCTCAGGAAGGGGAAGCAGTGCACTATCAACACCGTGTATGGCGAGGATGGTGTTCTGCTGACCTCGACTGCGGATGTTGTGGAGCGGTGGAGGGAATACTTCGAAGACCTCCTCAATCCCACCAACACGTCTTCTTATGAGGAAGCAGTGCCTGGGGAGTCTGTGGTGGGCTCTCCTATTTCTGGGGCTGAGGTTGCTGAGGTAGTTAAAAAGCTCCTCGGTGGCAAGGCCCCAGGAGTAGATGAGATCCGCCCGGAGTTCCTTAAGGCTCTGGATGCTGTGGGGCTGTCTTGGTTGACAAGACTCTGCAGCATCGCGTGGACATCGGGGGCGGTACCTCTGGATTGGCAGACCGGGGTGGTGGTTCCTCTCTTTAAGAAGGGGAACCGGAGGGTGTGTTCTAACTATCGTGGGATCACACTCCTCAGCCTTCCCGGTAAGGTCTATTCAGGTGTACTGGAGAGGAGGCTACGCCGGATAGTCGAACCTCGGATTCAGGAGGAACAGTGTGGTTTTCGTCCTGGTCGTGGAACTGTGGACCAGCTCTATACTCTGGGCAGGGTCCTTGAGGGTGCATGGGAGTTTGCCCAACCAGTCTACATGTGTTTTGTGGACTTGGAGAAGGCATTCGACCGTGTCCCTCGGGAAGTCCTGTGGGGAGTGCTCGGAGAGTATGGGGTATCGGACTGTCTGATTGTGGCAGTCCGCTCCCTGTATGATCAGTGCCAGAGCTTGGTCCGCATTGCCGGTAGTAAGTTTCCAGTGAGGGTTGGACTCCGCCAAGGCTGCCCTTTGTCACCCATTCTGTTCTGAACTTTTATGGACAGAATTTCTAGGCGCAGTCAAGGCGTTGAGGGGATCTGGTTTGGTGGCTGCAGGATTAGGTCTCTGCTTTTTGCAGATGATGTGGTCCTGATGGCTTCATCTGGCCAGGATCTTCAGCTCTCACTGGATCGGTTCGCAGCCGAGTGTGAAGCGACTGGGATGAGAATCAGCACCTCCAAGTCCGAGTCCATGGTTCTCGCCCGGGAAAGGGTGGAGTGCCATCTCCGGGTTGGGGAGGAGTTCAAGTACCTCGGAGTCTTGTTCACGAGTGAGGGAAGAGTGGATCGTGAGATCGACAGGCGGATCGGTGCGGCGTCTTCAGTAATGCGGACGCTGTATCGATCCGTTGTGGTGAAGAAGGAGCTGAGCCGGAAGGCAAAGCTCTCAATTTACCGGTCGATCTACGTTCCCATCCTCACCTATGGTCATGAGCTTTGGGTTATGACCGAAAGGACAAGATCACGGGTACAAGCGGCCCAAATGAGTTTCCTCCGCCGGGTGGCGGGTCTCTCCCTTAGAGATAGGGTGAGAAGCTCTGTCGTCCGGGGGGAGCTCAAAGTAAAGCCGCTGCTCCTCCACATGGAGAGGAGCCAGATGAGGTGGTTCGGGCATCTGGTCAGGATGCCACCCGATCGCCTCCCTCGGGAGGTGTTTAGGGCACGTCCGACCGGTAGGAGGCCACGGGGAAGACCCAGGACACGTTGGGAAGACTATGTCTCCCGGCTGGCCTGGGAACGCCTCGGGGTCCCACAGGAAGAGCTGGACGAAGTGGCTGGGGAGAGGGAAGTCTGGGCTTCCCTGCTTAGGCTGCTGCCCCCGCGACCCGACCTCGGATAAGCGGAAGAAGATGGATGGATGGATGGATGGCAGCAATTTAGTGGTCAAGTGGTCAAGCAGAAGCTTGTGGATGGCTACCAAAAGCGCCTTATTGCAGGTCAACTTGCCAAGGGACATGTAAACAAATATGAACATTGCTGTATGTATACTTTTCACCCTCACATTTTCAGTAGAGCCATAATAAATTCATAAAAGAAGCAAACTTCATGAATGTTTTTTGTGACCAACAAGTATGTGCTCCAATCACTACATCACAAACAAATAAGAGTTGTAGAAATGATTGACAGCCATGACATGATGTTCTTTACAAGTGTATGTAGACTTTGGACCAGGACTGTAAGTGCTTCTTGGAGTCTGGTACTGTGGATAAACTGCTCATTAGCATTGTTGCCAGTCGGGCGTACTAAAAACATCTTTAACCGTCAAAATTCTTGCATTAAGGCTATATTTTAGACAAGCCACTTTTGCACGCAGCATACTATTCCACTCAATCTGCAAACCAAGTGTTTGAGACAATGAATCCCAGGAGAGGGATGTGATGTTCCTCACAGGGAAATTAACCCACTTTCACACAGTTGCGTAATCGTCCCACCCCGGGCCGTGAATCATGACTTTTATTTCCCAGGCGCCGCCGTCTCTCATCTAAGTATCTCCAAAGGACTTGTCAATCATCTTAGATGCTCGCCCAGTTTACGAGAGCCCTGTTGCTCGGTGACGTGTCGTCAACATTTCTTTTGTTTGTTGTGGCCGCCGAGCAAAGAAGAAGGTTCGGGCCGCAAAGATGGCGTCCGTCCATCCGAGCAGACGGTCAGCGCAACAATGAAACCATCTTCAACAAGGAAGATGAGACCGCCAGATTCAGTCTCAGCTTTAATGAAAAGCAAATGCTGTGCGCAGAGGAGAGGAACATGGGGAGAAACAGTCGTGTGAAATAAAAGATAATACAACAACTCTGTGAAGGGAATGTAACTGTTATCGCCACAAAACCTCACTGAACTCTTCAAGTATGCTTAAAGAAACATGTTAACATTCCTGACCATTCGGGCCACATTAAAAATGAAGTTTTTTGTTTACATTAACTCCTAAAACATTCTCCCTTAGAAATGTAGCGTATTAATACAATGCTGCACTTTCACCACATCAAATAGCAACAGCTCCTGACAAAAATATTAAGTTTGTTTTATTTTCCATCCATCTTCTTCCGCTTATCTGAGGTGGGGTGGCGGGGGCAGCAGCCTAAGCAGGGAAGCCCAGACTTCCCTCTCCCCAGCCACTTCGTCCAGCTCTTCCCGGGGGATCCCGAGGCGTTCCCAGGCCAGCCGGGAGAGATAGTCTTCCCAGCGTGTCCTGGGTCTTCCCCGTGGCCTCCTACCGGTCGGATGTGCCCTAAACACCTCCCTAGGGAGGCGTTCGGGTGGCATCCTGACCAGATACCCGAACCACCTCATCTGGCTCCTCTCCATGTGGAGGAGCAGCAGCTTTACTTTGAGTTCCTCCTAGATGACAGAGCTTCTCACCCTATCTCTAAGGGAGATACCCAAACTCATTTGGGCTGCTTGTACCCGTGATCTTGTCCTTTCGGTCATAACCCAAAGCTCATGACCATAGGTGAGGATGGGAACGTAGATCGACCGGAAAAATTGAGAGCTTTGCCTTCCGGCTCAGCTCCTTCTTCACCACAACGGATCGATACAGCGTCCGCATTACTGAAGACGCCGCACCGATCCGCCTGTCCATCTCACCATCCACTCTTCCCTCACTCGTGAACAAGACTCCCAGGTACTTGAACTCCTCAAGTTGGGGCAAGATCTCCTCCCCAACCCGGAGATGGCACTCCACCCTTTTCCGGGCGAGAACCATGGACTCGGACTTGGAGGTGCTGATTCTCATCCCAGTCACTTCACACTCGGCTGCGAACCGATCCAGTGAGAGCTGAAGATCCTGGCCAGATGAAGCCATCAGGACCACATCATCTGCAAAAAGCAGAGACCTAATCCTGCAGCCACCAAACCAGATCCCCTCAACGCCTTGACTGCGCCTAGAAATTCTGTCCATAAAAGTTCAGAACAGAATCAGTGGCCAAAGGGCTTGTTTTATTTTGTCATGCAATTTTGTCATGACATCAATATGACAAAATATGTCCCGGCAAGAAATCTGCGTTCAAAGAACTCTGGCTTATTAGTGATTCCCAGAGCCCAAAAAAAGTCTGCGGGCTATAGAGCGTTTTCTATTGGGGCTCCAGTACTATGGAATGCCCTCCCGGTAACAATTAGAGATGCTACCTCAGTAGAAGCATTTAAGTCCCATCTTAAAACTCATTTGTATACTCTAGCCTTTAAATATCCCCCCTGTTAGACCAGTTGATCTGCCGTTTCTTTTCTTTTCTCCTCTGCTCCCCTTTTCCTTGAGGGGGGGGGGGGGGCACAGGTCCGGTGGCCATGGATGAAGTGCTGGCTGTCCAGAGTCGGGACCCGGGGTGGACCGCTCGCCTGTGCATCGGCTGGGAACATCTCTGCGCTGCTGACCCGTCTCCGCTCGGGATGGTGTCCTGCTGGCCCCACTATGGACTGGACTCTTACTATTATGTTCGATCCACTATGGACTGGACTCTCACAATATTATGTCAGACCCACTCGACATCCATTGCTTTCGGTCTCCCCTAGAGGGGGGGGGGTTACCCACATATGCGGTCCTCTCCAAGGTTTCTCATAGTCATTCACATCGACGTCCCACTGGGGTGAGTTTTTCCTTGCCCTTATGTGGGCTTTGTACCGAGGATGTCGTTGTGGCTTGTGCAGCCCTTTGAGACACTTGTGATTTAGGGCTATATAAATAAACATTGATTGATTGATTGATTGATTGACAAAAGGGGATCACCCAATTTGTAATAATAATAATAGATTTTATTTGTAAAAGCACTTTACATTGAGCAAACAACCTCAAAGTGCTACGGTGCATTTAAAAAACAAAAAACACAAAACAACAACAACGCTAGAACCACAAATAGCTGCCCCCAACAAGTAAAATAAATAGTAAAAAAAAAAAAAAAACTAGAACAGCCTAATAGCTAGAACTAGCACACATATATCTAAAAAGGCTTTTTTAAAAAAAAAAAAAAAAGGGGTTTTTAAGCCTTTTTTTTTTAAAAGCATCCACAGTCTGTGGTGCCCTCAGGTGGTCAGGGAGAGCGTTCCACAGACTGGGAGCGGCGGAGCAGAAAGCCCGGTCTCCCATAGTTTGTAGCTTTGTCCTCGGATGTTGGAGGAGGTTAGCCTGTCCGGAGCGGAGGTGTGGTGTGGAGGATTTGGGGGTGAGTAGTTCTTTGAGGTAGAGGGAGGGGGCGTTTCCATGGAGGCACTGGTGAGTTAGTAGGGAGACTTTGTATTCAATCCTGAGTGGAACTTTGAGTACCGGTGTGAAAAATGGAGCTGTTTGGCCACAATACCCAGCAATATGTTTGGCGGAGAAAAGGTGAGGCCTCTAATCCCAGGAACACCATACCTAACGTCAAGCAAAGATCCAAAAATAGGACAGGACGGGGACGTTGAGGCCATGTTTACATGAATTGGACATCTTATGAACACAAGACTGTGGACTTGGAGAAGGCATTCGACCGTGTCCCTCGGGAAGTCCTGTGGGGAGTGCTCAGAGAGTATGGGGTATCGGACTGTCTGATTGTGGCAGTTCGCTCCCTGTATGATCAGTGCCAGAGCTTGGTCCGCATTGCCGGCAGTAAGTCGGACACGTTTCCAGTGAGGGTTGGACTCCGCCAAGGCTGCCCTTTGTCACCCATTCTGTTCTGAACTTTTATGGACAGAATTTCTAGGCGCAGTCAAGGCGTTGAGGGGATTCGGTTTGGTGGCTGCAGGATTAGGTCTCTGCTGTTTGCAGATGATGTGGTCCTGATGGCTTCATCTGGCCAGGATCTTCAGCTCTCGCTGGATCGGTTCGCAGCCGAGTGTGAAGCGACTGGGATGAGAATCAGCACCTCCAAGTCCGAGTCCATGGTTCTCGCCCGGAAAAGGGTGTAGTGCCATCTCCGGGTTGGGGAGGAGACCCTGCCCCAAGTGGAGGAGTTCAAGTACCTCGGAGTCTTGTTCACGAGTGAGGGAAAAGTGGATGGTGAGATCGACAGGCGGATCGGTGCGGCGTCTTCAGTAATGCGGACGCTGTATCGATCGGTTGTGGTGAAGAAGGAGCTGAGCCGGAAGGCAAAGCTCTCAATTTAACGGTCGATCTACGTTCCCATCCTCACCTATGGTCATGAGCTTTGGGTTATGACCGAAAGGACAAGATCACGGGTACAAGCGGCCGAAATGAGTTTCCTCCGCCGGGTGGCGGGTCTCTCCCTTAGAGATAGGGTGAGAAGCTCTGTCATCCGGGGGGAGCTCAAAGTAAAGCCGCTGCTCCTCCACATCGAGAGGAGCCAGATAAGGTGGTTCGGGCATCTGGTCAGGATGCCACCCGAACGCCTCCCTCGGGAGGTGTTTAGGGCACGTCCGACCGGTAGGAGGCCACGGGGAAGACCCAGGACACGTTGGGAAGACTATGTCTCCCGGCTGGCCTGGGAACGCCTCGGGATCCCCCGGGAGGAGCTGGACCAAGTGGCTGGGGAGAGGGAAGTCTGGGCTTCTCTACTTAGGCTGCTGCCCCCGCGACCCGACCTTGGATAAGCGGAAGAAGATGGATGGATGAACACAAGACACATTTGATTGCGAGGTATTGGAGTTCTACCGACCATTTCACACCAAAACACACTTTCAATTCCCACGTGTTGCATTATCACCTCTCACACATCAGCAGACACAAGCCAGGTGAGCATCAGTCTGAGGGCTGCCATGAAATCCACATGTGGGTGTTGAGTGCTGATGAAGTGCACAGCGACACCTCTGCCTCAACACTTTGTCTTCAGACGTTTACTCTCCCAGGATTAATGCTGGCGGCCGGCGAGACGACAAGGCGACAGCAGGAATTCAAAGACGGGAGTTCAAACACAGATCATAGATTTCTGAGACCTCTGCTGTATTTATGCTTGACATTTGAGGCCCCTCGGGGGAGAAATATGCAAGTGGCCGCATGCGACTTGACTTTGTCTGCGGCCCCAAGCCACACCATAATATTCTCCTCCTCATGACGACTTTTATGACATCCTCTCCTCTCTCCCGCAGCCGTCCTAAACATGGACAACACTGTCGTGGATCTGGAGACCCTGCAAGCGCTGTATGAGAACGTGAGTACCAAGACATCTTTTTATTTTGAAGGCATGATGACTGAGTTTCCATCCTCGACCCAGAGCAGTAAATATTTCTGCAGAGCAGAATGCATCAATACATCAGGGCAGCACGGTGGAACAGGGGTTAGTGCGTCGGCCTCACAATACCAAGGTCCTGAGTAGTCTTGGGTTCAATCCCGGGCTCGGGATCTTTCTGTGTGGAGTTTGCATGTTCTCCCCGTGACTGCGTGGGTTCTACTCCGGCTTCCTCCCACCTCCAAAGACATGCACCTGGGGATAGGCTCCTCCCACCTCTAAAGACATGCACCTGGGGGTAGGCCCCTCCCACCTCTAAAGACATGCACCTGGGGATAGGCCCCTCCCACCTCCAAAGACATGCACCTGGGGATAGGCCCCTCCCACCTCTAAAGACATGCACCTGGGGATAGGCCCCTCCCGCCTCCAAAGACATGCACCTGGGGATAGGCCCCTCCCACCTCCAAAGACATGCACCTGGGGATAGGCCCCTCCCACCTCCAAAGACATGCACCTGGGGATAGGCCCCTCCCACCTCTAAAGACATGCACCTGGGGATAGGCCCCTCCCACCTCCAAAGACATGCACCTGGGGATAGGCCCCTCCCACCTCTAAGGACATGCACCTGGGGATAGGCCCCTCCCACCTCCAAAGACATGCACCTGGGGATAGGCCCCTCCCACCTCCAAAGACATGCACCTGGGGATAGGCCCCTCCCACCTCCAAAAACATGCACCTGGGGATAGGCCCCTCCCACCTCCAAAGACATGCACCTGGGGATAGGCCCCTCCCACCTCCAAAGACATGCACCTGGGGGTAGGCCCCTCCCACCTCCAAAGACATGCACCTGGGGATAGGCCCCTCCCACCTCCAAAGACATGCACCTGGGGATAGGCCCCTCCCACCTCCAAAGACATGCACCTGGGGATAGGCCCCTCCCACCTCCAAAGACATGCACTTGGGGATAGGCCCCTCCCACCTCCAAAAACATGCACCTGGGGATAGGCCCCTCCCACCTCTAAAGACATGCACCTGGGGGTAGGCCCCTCCCACCTCCAAGGACATGCACCTGGGGATAGGCCCCTCCCACCTCCAAAGACATGCACCTGGGGATAGGCCCCTCCCACCTCCAAAAACATGCACCTGGGGATAGGCCCCTCCCACCTCCAAAAACATGCACCTGGGGATAGGCCCCTCCCACCTCCAAAGACATGCACCTGGGGATAGGCCCCTCCCACCTCCAAAGACATGCACCTATAGGTTGATTGGCAACACTAAATGGTCCTTAGTGTGTGAATGTGAGTGTGAATGTTGTCTATCTATCTGTGTTGGCCCTGTGATGAGGTGGCGACTTGTCCAGGGTGTATTGTAGCTGAGATAGGCTCCAGCGCCCCCCGCGACCCCAAAAGGGAATAAGCGGTAGAAAATGGATGGATGGATGGATCAATAAATCAATACATCAATACGGAGAGTGGAGAAACAAACTGTCAGGTTTAAGCACCGGACTATCTATTAAACAGAACAAGAAGCAAGGAATCGGGCAGAGACAGAGTTCAATTTTGCTCATGTGGAGAACGCATGGAGCTGCACACTCAGTTACAGTCTCACCCTACGCTCTGAGGAACAGCCCACGTGCTCCTCTATTTATGCCGTTTAGGAGTTCCCTAGTTACATGCTGAGGCTGCTTCTAAAGGGAGGAGTCACACATAATGCGAGCTGCTCAGTACGCACAATACGTGATTATTCAGAACGGAATGTGCTGGGGGCCTTGTGATTGTGCCCTGTCTCTGCTTTGTCTGCCTGCTGTTGATATGACTGAGTGAATTCACCCCGTTTCATTTCATATCATTCCACTATAGAACATTAGCAACATTCACTATAGAACATTTCATATCATTCCACTATAGAACATTTCATATCATTCCACTATAGAACATTTCATATCATTCCACTATAGACATTAGCAACATCCACTATAGAACATTTCATATCATTCCACTATACAACATTAGCAACATCCACTATAGAACATTTCATATCATTCCACTATAGAACATTTCATATCATTCCACTATAGAACATTAGCAACATCCACTATAGAACATTTCATATCATTCCACTATAAACATTTCATATCATTCCACTATAGAACATTTCATATCATTCCACTATAGCACATTAGCAACATTCACTATAGGACATTTCATATCATTCCACTATAGCACATTTCATATCATTCCATTATAGAACATTTCATATCATTCCACTATAGAACATTTCATATCATTCCACTATAGAACATTAGCAACATCCACTATAGAACATTTCATATCATTCCACTATAGAACATTTCATATCATTCCATTATAGAACATTTCATATCATTCCACTATAGAACATTTCATATCATTCCACTATAGCACATTAGCAACATTCACTATAGAACATTTCATATCATTCCACTATAGAACATTTCATATCATTCCACTATAGAACATTAGCAACATTCACTATAGAACATTTCATATCATTCCACTATAGAACATTAGCAACATCCACTATAGAACATTTCATATCATTCCACTATAGAACATTTCATATCATTCCACTATAGAACATTTCATATCATTCCACTATAGAACATTAGCAACATTCACTATAGAACATTTCATATCATTCCACTATAGAACATTTCATATCATTCCACTGTAGAACATTAGCAACATTCACTATAGAACATTTCATATCATTCCACTATAGAACATTTCATATCATTCCACTATAGAACATTAGCAACATTCACTATAGAACATTTCATATCATTCCACTATAGAACATTTCATATCATTCCACTATAGAACATTTCATATCATTCCACTATAGAACATTAGCAACATTCACTATAGAACATTTCATATCATTCCACTATAGAACAATTCATATCATTCCACTATAGAACATTAGCAACATTCACTATAGAACATTTCATATCATTCCACTATAGAACATTTCATATCATTCCACTATAGAACATTAGCACCATTCACTATAGAACATTTCATATCATTCCACTATAGAACATTTCATATCATTCCACTATAGAACATTTCATATCATTCCACTATAGAACATTAGCTACATCCACTATAGAACATTTCATATCATTCCACTATAGCACATTAGCAACATTCACTATAGAACATTTCAAATCATTCCACTATAGAACTTTTCATATCATTCCACTATAGAACATTAGCAACATTCACTATAGAACATTTCATATCATTCCACTATAGAACATTTCATATCATTCCACTATAGTACATTTCATATCATTCCACTATAGCACATTAGCAACATTCACTATAGAACATTTCATATCATTGCACTATAGAACATTTCATATCATTCCACTATAGAACATTTCATATCATTCCACTATAGAACATTTCATATCATTCCACTATAGAACATTAGCAACATTCACTATAGAACATTTCATATCATTCCACTATAGGACATTTCATATCATTCCACTATAGAACATTAGCAACATTCACTATAGAACATTTCATATCATTCCACTATAGAACATTTCATATCATTCCACTATAGAAATTTCATATCATTCCACTATAGAACATTTCATATCATTCCACTATAGAACATTAGCAACATCCACTATAGAACATTTCATATCATTCCACTATAGCACATTAGCAACATTCACTATAGAACATTTCATATCATTCCACTATAGTACATTTCATATCATTCCACTATAGAACATTAGCAACATTCACTATAGAACATTTCATATCATTTCATTATAGAACATTTCATATCATTCCACTATAGAACATTTCATATCATTCCACTATAGAACATTTCATATCATTCCACTATAGTACATTTCATATCATTCCACTATAGCACATTAGCAACATTCACTATAGAACATTTCATATCATTGCACTATAGAACATTTCATATCATTCCACTATAGAACATTTCATATCATTCCACTATAGAACATTTCATATCATTCCACTATAGAACATTTCATATCATTCCACTATAGAACATTAGCAACATTCACTATAGAACATTTCATATCATTCCACTATAGGACATTTCATATCATTCCACTATAGAACATTAGCAACATTCACTATAGAACATTTCATATCATTCCACTATAGAACATTTCATATCATTCCACTATAGAAATTTCATATCATTCCACTATAGACATTTCATATCATTCCACTATAGAACATTAGCAACATTCACTATAGAACATTTCATATCATTCCACTATAGAACATTTCATATCATTCCACTATAGAACATTTCATATCATTCCACTATAGAACATTTCATATCATTCCACTATAGAACATTAGCAACATCCACTATAGAACATTTCATATCATTCCACTATAGCACATTAGCAACATTCACTATAGAACATTTCATATCATTCCACTATAGTACATTTCATATCATTCCACTATAGAACATTAGCAACATTCACTATAGAACATTTCATATCATTTCATTATAGAACATTTCATATCATTCCACTATAGCACATTTCATATCATTCCACTATAGGACATTAGCAACATCCACTATAGACAATTTCATATCATTCCACTATAGAACATTTCATATCATTCCACTATAGAACATTAGCAACATTCACTATAGACCATTTCATATCATTCCACTATAGAACATTTCATATCATTCCACTATAGAACATTTCATATCATTCCACTATAGAACATTTCATATCATTCCACTATAGTACATTAGCAACATCCACTATAGAACATTTCATATCATTCCACTATAGAAAATTTCATATCATTCCACTATAGAACATTAGCAACATTCACTATAGAACATTTCATATCATTCCACTATAGAACATTTCATATCATTCCACTATAGAACATTAGCAACATTCACTATAGAACATTTCATATCATTGCACTATAGAACATTTCATATCATTCCACTATAGAACATTTCATATCATTCCACTATAGAACATTTCATATCATTCCACTATAGAACATTAGCAACATTCACTATAGAACATTTCATATCATTCCACTATAGGACATTTCATATCATTCCACTATAGAACATTAGCAACATTCACTATAGAACATTTCATATCATTCCACTATAGAACATTTCATATCATTCCACTATAGAAATTTCATATCATTCCACTATAGAACATTTCATATCATTCCACTATAGAACATTAGCAACATCCACTATAGAACATTTCATATCATTCCACTATAGCACATTAGCAACATTCACTATAGAACATTTCATATCATTCCACTATAGTACATTTCATATCATTCCACTATAGAACATTAGCAACATTCACTATAGAACATTTCATATCATTTCATTATAGAACATTTCATATCATTCCACTATAGAACATTTCATATCATTCCACTATAGAACATTTCATATCATTCCACTATAGTACATTTCATATCATTCCACTATAGCACATTAGCAACATTCACTATAGAACATTTCATATCATTGCACTATAGAACATTTCATATCATTCCACTATAGAACATTTCATATCATTCCACTATAGAACATTTCATATCATTCCACTATAGAACATTTCATATCATTCCACTATAGAACATTAGCAACATTCACTATAGAACATTTCATATCATTCCACTATAGGACATTTCATATCATTCCACTATAGAACATTAGCAACATTCACTATAGAACATTTCATATCATTCCACTATAGAACATTTCATATCATTCCACTATAGAAATTTCATATCATTCCACTATAGACATTTCATATCATTCCACTATAGAACATTAGCAACATTCACTATAGAACATTTCATATCATTCCACTATAGAACATTTCATATCATTCCACTATAGAACATTTCATATCATTCCACTATAGAACATTTCATATCATTCCACTATAGAACATTAGCAACATCCACTATAGAACATTTCATATCATTCCACTATAGCACATTAGCAACATTCACTATAGAACATTTCATATCATTCCACTATAGTACATTTCATATCATTCCACTATAGAACATTAGCAACATTCACTATAGAACATTTCATATCATTTCATTATAGAACATTTCATATCATTCCACTATAGCACATTTCATATCATTCCACTATAGGACATTAGCAACATCCACTATAGACAATTTCATATCATTCCACTATAGAACATTTCATATCATTCCACTATAGAACATTAGCAACATTCACTATAGACCATTTCATATCATTCCACTATAGAACATTTCATATCATTCCACTATAGAACATTTCATATCATTCCACTATAGAACATTTCATATCATTCCACTATAGTACATTAGCAACATCCACTATAGAACATTTCATATCATTCCACTATAGAACATTTCATATCATTCCACTATAGAACATTAGCAACATTCACTATAGAACATTTCATATCATTCCACTATAGAACATTTCATATCATTCCACTATAGAACATTAGCAACATTCACTATAGACCATTTCATATCATTCCACTATAGTACATTTCATATCATTCCACTATAGAACATTAGCAACATCCACTATAGTACATTTCATATCATTCCACTATAGAACATTAGCAACATCCACTATAGAACATTTCATATCATTCCACTATAGAACATTAGCAACATTCACTATAGAACATTTCATATCATTCCATTATAGAACATTTCATATCATTCCACTATAGAACATTTCATATCATTCCACTATAAATCCCACATTTATTAGGCTAATATATGTAGTCACAGGTGAGGTCGCCTTCTATGAGTTATAACTTATGGATTGTTTTGAGTCTTTACGTTTTATTTATGTGTCAGGTTTAAATAAAAACTTGCAAAGAGTGACCCCATTACTAAATCCCATGTCTTTGTTACGCTAACATATGTAGTTCGAGTGAGGGTGGGTGCTGTGTGTTTTGACTTTTGGATTGTTTTCAGTCCGGCATTTTATTTCTATTATGAAATGTGTCAGTTTTAAATAAAAACTTGCAAGGAGTGATCGACTTAATTCAATTCCACATTTATTAGGCTAATATATGTAGTCACGGGTGAGGTTGCGTGCTGTGAATTATAACTTTTTGATTGTTTTGAGTCTTTACATTTTATTTCTATTGTAAGATGTCAGTTTTAAATAAGAACTTGCAAGGAGTGATCGCATTATTAAATCCCACGTCTTTATTATTATGCTAATATATGTGGCCGAGGGTGAGGCCGTGTGCTTTGAGTTTTGACTTTCGGATTGTTTTCAGTCTTGCATTTTATTTCTATTATGAGATGTCAGTTTTAAATAAGAACTTGCAAGGCGTAATCTCATTAATTAAATCCCATGTCTTTATTACGTTAATATTTGTTGTCGTGGGTGAGGGTGGGTGCTGTGAGTTTTGACTTTTGGATTGTTTTCAGTCTTGCATTTTATTTATATTATAAAATGTCAGTTTTAAATAAGAATTTACAAGGAGTAATTGCATTAATTTGATCCCACGTCTTTATCACGCTAATATATGTTGTTGTGAAGGGGTGTGGAAGCTGTGAGTTTTGGATTGTTTTCAGTCTCGCATTTTATTTCTATTATGAGATGTGTCAGTTTTAAATAAGAACTTGAAAGGAGTAATCGCATTAATTAAATCCCACGTCTTTATTACGTTAATATTTGTTGTCGTGGGTGAGGGTGGGTGCTGTTAGTTTTGACTTTTGGATTGTTTTCAGTCTTGCATTTTATTTATATTATAAAATGTCAGTTTTAAATAAGAATTTAGAAGGAGTAATTGCATTAATTAAATCCCACGTCTTTATCACGCTAATATATGTTGTTGTGAAGGGGTGTGGAAGCTGTGAGTTTTGGATTGTTTTCAGTCTTGCATTTTATTTATATTATGAGATGTCCGTTTTAAATAAGAATTTGCATGGAGTAATTGCATTAATTAAATGCCACATCTTTATTACGCTAATATATGTTGTTGTGAATGGGGGTGGAAGCTGTGAGTTTTGGATTGTTTTCAGTCTTGCATTTTATTTCTATTATGAGATGTCAGTTTTAAATAAGAACTTGCAAGGCGTAATCTCATTAATTAAATCCCATGTCTTTATTACGTTAATATTTGTTGTCGTGGGTGAGGGTGGGTGCTGTTAGTTTTGACTTTTGGATTGTTTTCAGTCTTGCATTTTATTTATATTATAAAATGTCAGTTTTAAATAAGAATTTACAAGGAGTAATTGCATTAATTTGATCCCACGTCTTTATCACGCTAATATATGTTGTTGTGAAGGGGTGTGGAAGCTGTGAGTTTTGGATTGTTTTCAGTCTTGCATTTTATTTCTATTATGAGATGTGTCAGTTTTAAATAAGAACTTGAAAGGAGTAATCGCATTAATTAAATCCCACGTCTTTATTATGTTAATATATGTTGTCGTGGGTGAGGGTGGGTGCTGTGAGTTTTGACTTTTGGATTGTTTTCAGTCTTGCATTTTATTTCTATTATGAGATGTCCGTTTTAAATAAGAACTTGCATGGAGTAAATGCATGAATTCAATCCGGCGTCTTAATTACACTAATTAATGTTGTCGTGGATGAGGCCGGGTGTTGTGACTTTTGGATTGTTTTGAGTCTATTTTATTTCCATGATGGAATGTTACGTACGTTATGATTATGAACCTGCGAGGAGCGATCTAATGCCATTCTTCAGTGACATGGTGGCATTGTGTGCCAGAATGATGACTCATGGCCCGCCTCTTGCAGTCGTGCCCACGGAGGGCTCGGGTGGCGTGCACATCCGTGCGTTCGCACTCGCCAAACGTGGCGGGCTTTAGGGCACACTCGCCATTGGACGCCCCGAGCAGGCATCCGTCAGCTGTTTGCAGTCAGCAGGAGAAAGCGATGCTATCATTCCTGAAAAGCTCAAAGTTGAACATTTCAGGTGGGAAAAAAAAACCTCAAATCAATCACGCTGTTGTTGTTGTTGTTGTTGTTGTTGTTGCAGCACGCTTGCTTTTTCCTCTCAACGCCACTCACGCCGCTGTGAAGACATGTTTCACTTCAGATGTGCACTTTCCTGCCTCGCTGTGAAAGGTGAACCAAAGGACACGAGCGTGTGATGTTTTGGAGTCGCTCGTGTGTCGAACTGCTCCAAAAGTGCCACCCTTCATTTTTGCATTGCCGGATTCTTTTCTTCTTTTCCTTTTGAAATGGTGCTGGTAGGAGACTCGTATCGTGCACTCATCATATTTGCATACAAGGCTGTCAACGCCAAGCTTTTGTCAATTAAAGCTCCTGGTGGTGAAGTCGGGGGGGGGGGAACCCATGCAGGCCAAGTGAGGCCAGTGAAGAACAGAACCTAAGAACGTGTTCCATGAGATACAGTTGGAAGGAAATTGGCTTTTGGAGCGAACAGATGAGATCCTAAATGTTCTTATCAGGGGAGAACGTTCCTTTTTAGTTCTTTTCCAGGCTGGAATGATGATGCAATCTTCAGTGAGGTGACAAGTGCTACCTCCAGATACGCTTCAGTGGACCAGCTGCCTCTCGGCTAACTGCTAGGCTTTAAGGCGCAAACTCAAATTTGCTGGGTTATTTTTTGTAACCCAATTTATGGGTTGCTAGTATTTAGTTAGATTTTGGAGTTATTTTTATAAAGAGCAACCCATTTTCTGGGTTATAAGGGTATTATTTGAACTCAATTTCTGGGTTTTTAAAATGATGCACCATTTGTGGGTTGTTTTTCAAAGAGAAACCCATTTTCTGGGTTAAAAGGGTATTATTTGAATTCAATTTCTGGGTTTTCAAAATGATGCACCATTTTTGGGTTGTTTTTCAAAGAGCAACCCATTTTCTGGGTTAAAAGGGTATTATTTGAACTAAATTTCTGGGTTTTCAAAATGATGCACCATTTTTGGGTTGTTTTTCAAAGAGCAACCCATTTTCTGGGTTAAAAGGGTATTATTTGAACTCAATTTCTGGGTTTTCAAAATGATGCACCATTTTTGGGTTGTTTTTCAAAGAGCAACCCATTTTCTGGGTTAAAAGGGTATTATTTGAATTCAATTTCTGGGTTTTCAAAATGATGCACCATTTTTGGGTTGTTTTTCAAAGAGCAACCCATTTTCTGGGTTAAAAGGGTATTATTTGAACTCAATTTCTGGGTTTTCAAAATGATGCACCATTTTTGGGTTGTTTTTCAAAGAGCAACCCATTTTCTGGGTTAAAAGGGTATTATTTGAACAACATTTCTGGGTTTTCAAAATGATGCACCATTTTTGGGTTGTTTTTCAAAGAGCAACCCATTTTCTGGGTTGAAAGGGTATTATTTGAACTAAATTTCTGGGTTTTCAAAATGATGCACCATTTTTGGGTTGTTTTTCAAAGAGCAACCCATTTTCTGGGTTAAAAGGGTATTATTTGAACTCAATTTCTGGGTTTTCAAAATGATGCACCATTTTTGGGTTGTTTTTCAAAGAGCAACCCATTTTCTGGGTTATAAGGGTATTCTTTGAACTCAATTTCTGGGTTTTCAAAATGATGCACCATTTTGGGTTGTTTTTCAAAGAGCAACCCATTTTCTGGGTTATAAGGGTATTCTTTGAACTCAATTTCTGGGTTTTCAAAATGATGCACCATTTTGGGTTGTTTTTCAAAGAGCAACCCATTTTCTGGGTTAAAAGGGTATTATTTCAACTCAATTTTTGGGTTTTCAAAATGATGCACCATTTTTGGGTTGTTTTTCAAAGAGCAACCCATTTTCTGGGTTAAAGGGGTATTATTTCAACTCAATTTCTGGGTTTTCAAAATGATGCACCATTTTTGGGTTGTTTTTCAAAGAGCAAACCATGTTCTGGGTTGAAAGGGTATTATTTGAACTCAATTTCTGGGTTTTCAAAATGATGCACCATTTTTGGGTTGTTTTTCAAAGAGCAACCCATTTTCTGGGTTAAAAGGGTATTATTTGAACAAAATTTCTGGGTTTTCAAAATGATGCACCATTTTTGGCTTGTTTTTCAAAGAGCAACCCATTTTCTGGGTTAAAAGGGTATTATTTCAACTCAATTTCTGGGTTATCAAAATGATGCACCATTTTTGGGTTGTTTTTCAAAGAGCAACCCATTTTCTGGGTTATAAGGGTATTCTTTGAACTCAATTTCTGGGTTTTCAAAATGATGCACCATTTTTGGGTTGTTTTTCAAAGAGCAACCCATTTTCGGGGTTAAAAGGGTATTATTTGAATTAAATTTCTGGGTTTTCAAAATGATGCACCATTTTTGGGTTGTTTTTCATAGAGCAACCCATTTTCTGGGTTATAAGGGTATTATTTGAACTCAATTTCTGGGTTTTCAAAATGATGCACCATTTTTGGGTTGTTTTTCATAGAGCAACCCATTTTCTGGGTTATAAGGGTATTATTTGAACTCAATTTCTGGGTTTTCAAAATGATGCACCATTTTTGGGTTGTTTTTCAAAGAGCAACCCATTTTCTGGGTTAAAAGGGTATTATTTCAACTCAATTTCTGGGTTTTCAAAATGATGCACCATTTTTGGGTTGTTTTTCAAAGAGCAACCCATTTTCTGGGTTAAAAGGGTATTATTTGAACTAAATTTCTGGGTTTTCAAAATGATGCACCATTTTTGAGTTGTTTTTCAAAGAGCAACCCATTTTCTGGGTTAAAAGGGTATTATTTCAACTCAATTTCTGGGTTTTCAAAATGATGCACCATTTTTGGGTTGTTTTTCAAAGAGCAACCCATTTTCTGGGTTATAAGGGTATTATTTCAACTCAATTTCTGGGTTTTCAAAATGATGCACCATTTGTGGGTTGTTTTTCAATGAGTAACCCGTTTTTGGGTAAAGGAATGGCTAAATCAGGCTAGAATGAAGGTTTTAGAATGGCCTTCCCAAAGGACAATGCTGAAGAAACAAGTCCACGTCAGAAAAGCAACACATTTAGCTGAAGTGCAGCAATTTAGTGGTCAAGTGGTCAAGCAGAAGCTTGTGGATGGCTACCAAAAGCGCCTTATCGCAGGTAAACTTGCCAAGGGACATGTAAGCAAATATTAACATTGCTGTATGTATACCGTATTTTCCGCACCATAAGCCGCCCTGGGTTAAAAGCCGCGCCTTCAATGAACGGCATATTTCAAAACTTTGTCCACCTATAAGCCGCCCCGTGTTATAAGCCGCATCTAACTGCGCTAAAGGAATGTCAAAAAAACAGTCAGATAGGTCAGTCAAACTTTAATAATATATTAAAAACCAGCGTGATGTGGGCGCGCATGGAGTCGTATATCAACATGGACGGAGCTGCGTGAAAAAAGCCACCCGGCCTCTTCGCGTAAACTTCCCTTAACCACTCGCTCATCTTTTCTTCATCCATCCCTTCGAGTTAGCTTTTATGATGACGCCGGCTGGAAAGGTCTCTTTTGGCAAGGTCTTCCTTTTGAATATCACCATGGGTGGAAGTTTCTGGCCATTAGCATGGCAAGCTAGAACCACAGTGAAGGATGACTTCTCATTCCCTGTGGTGCGAATATTCACCGTACGTGCTCCCGTTGTATCCACAGTGCGGTTCACAGGAATATCAAAAGTCAGTGGAACCTCGTCCATGTTGATAATGTTCTCTGGCCGGATCTTTTTTTCAGCTATCTTGTTTTTACAATATGCACGGAAAGTAGCCAGCTTTTCTTGAAAGTCTTTAGGCAGTTGCTGTGAAATAGTAGTCCGTGTGCGGATGGAGAGATTGCGTCTTTTCATGAACCGGAAACCTGTCGCTTAGTAGGAGCCATTTTGTGGTCTTTACAGATGTAAACACACAAAGGAAATGAAACGTAATATCCGCGCGCTTCTTCTTCTTCTACGGGGGCGGGTGGTTGCTTACAGTAGAAGAAGAAGCGCTTCCTGTTCTATGGGGGCGGGTGCTTACCTTGGCGGTTGCTTGCGTAGAAGAAGAAGCACTTCCTCTTCTACGGGGAAAAAAGATGGCGGCTGTTTACCGTAGTTGCGAGACCGAAACTTTATGAAAATGAGTCTTAATATTAATCCATATATAAAGCGCACCGGGTTATAAGCCGCACTGTCAGCTTTTGAGTAAATTTGTGGTTTTTAGGTGCGGCTAATAGTGCGGAAAATACGGTACTTTTGACCCTCACATTTTCAGTAGAGCCATGATAAATTGTAAAGTGGAAAAAGAAGAGTTGAAATAGTTGCTGCACATTGCCAAGGTCCATCATGGTGTGGTTGTGGATCAGTGGTCTCTCTAACCTGCCACTTCCAGCCCCCCTCGCCGCCCCAACAATGTTCGCCGCCTCAGGCCGTGTTATTGAGTGGAGGAGCCAAATCGTTTCCCTTTTGTATTGCGAGACTCCATCCTGTCTGTGGGTGTGCAGACCCCTAAACCACACTTGGCAGCACAGTCAGCTTGTCTTGAGGAATGCGAGGGGGCTTCTAATGGTTCCGCCCTCCACCAGCACGTTCCTCGCCTCGCTCGCACACAAACAAGCAACAAAGCGGGACTCTGCACATTTCTTATGAACCCATTTTTTTTTCTTTTTTCCTGCTGCCGTCGAGTCTCTGAGTCTGCGGATTAAAGCCACTCCTGCGCTTTGAACAATGAGCCATTAAAAAGTGGCGTTGCAGTGATGGAGGGACGACATCACACGCCATCATCTGGCTGTGCAACTTCACACTGGCTACATGGCAGCCAGGTCAGTCGCCACCACGCTTACACGCTCTGGTCAGCCAGGTCAGTCGCCACCACGCTCACACGCTCTGACTGAGGTCAGTCGCCACCACGCTCACACGCTCTGGTCCTTGTATGTTTATGACATCACACCACGTCTCCTTTGGGAAGTAGTCTTTGCACATCATGAAGGGGAGCATCCAGTGACATAGATGGAGTATTATATTAGTCCAGATCCAGAATGAATATCATCCTCCATTCCTCTCATGTGATGTTCCTTGTGGGAGCGTATTTCCCATGATGCAACATGCCCTTGCAATTGAGAGATCACAGGCTAATGTCTACTTGTGCCCAACTACAGCAAACACTGCGCTGCCCTTTGAAAGGTTCTGCTTGGTCCATCCATCCATCCATCTTCTTCCGCTTATCCGAGGTCGGGTCGCGTTGGGAAGCAGCCTAAGCAGGGAAGCCCAGACTTCCCTCTCCCCAGCCACTTCGTCCAGCTCTTCCTGTGGGACCCCGAGGCGTTCCCAGGCCAGCCGGGAGACATAGTCTTTCCAACGTGTCCTGGGTCTTCCCCGTGGCCTCCTACCGGTCGGACGTGCCCTAAACACCTCCCTAGGGAGGCGTTCGGGTGGCATCCTGACCAGATGCCCGAACCACCTCATCTGGCTCCTCTCCATGTGGAGGAGCAGCGGCTTTACTTTGATCTCCCCCCGGATGACAGAGCTTCTCATCCTATCTCTAAGGGAGAACCCCGGAGGAAACTCATTTCGGCCGCTTGTACCCGTGATCTTGTCCTTTCGGTCATAACCCAAAGCTCATGACCATAGGTGAGGATGGGAACGTAGATCGACCGGTAAATTGAGAGCTTTGCCTTCCGGCTCAGCTCCTTCTTCACCACAACGGATCGATACAGCGTCCGCATTACTGAAGACGCCGCACCGATCCGCCTGTCGATCTCACGATCCACTCTTCCCCCACTCGTGAACAAGACTCCGAGGTACTTGAACTCCTCCACTTGGGGCAAGATCTCCTCCCCAACCCGGAGATGGCACTCCACCCTTTTCCGGGCGAGAACCATGGACTCGGACTTGGAGGTGCTTATTTCTCATCCCAGTCGCCTCACACTCGGCTGCGAACCGATCCAGTGAGAGCTGAAGATCTTGGCCAGATGAAGCCATCAGGACCACATCATCTGCAAAAAGCAGAGACCTAATCCTGCAGCCACCAAACCAGATCCCCTCAACGCCTTGACTGCACCTAGAAATTCTGTCCATAAAGGTTATGAACAGAATCGGTGACCGGTTCTGCTTGGTGTCCAACTTATTTACACTCTTAACCTATTTACACTCCTGAACGCCTCCAGAGGAGAGCTCGCCCTCGTCAGAATACTAATCACACTTTGATGCTGGCGTGTGATGGCGGGGCGGGGTGGGGGAAGGGGAGGGTGTGGTCTACGGACAGGTGGCCAAATTGGCGTCACGTTTGCTTGTCCTCGTCAGAAACCTCTAATGTTGCCACTGAAATGTTCAAGGATAGAAAGTTGGCCTTGAAGTAAGTTGTAACAGTCATGGAGTCGGTTTGGGAACAACTATCATCTGTTTGGGAACAACTAGCATCTGTTTGGGAACAACTAGTATTATTATTATATTATTATTGTAACTGGGATTATATAGCACTTTTCTAAGTACCCAAAGTCGCTTTACATGTAGAACCCATCATTCATTCACACCTGGTGGTGGTAAGCTACTTTCATAGCCACAGCTGCCCTGGGGTAGACTGACGGAAGCGTGGCTGCAATTTGCGCCAACGGCCCCTCCGACCACCACCTGTCATTCATCATTCAATTCACCGGTGTGAGTGGCACCGGGGGCAAAGGGTGAAGTGTCCCGCCCAAGGACACAACGGCAGCCATTTTTGGATGGTAAGAGGCGGGGAGCGAACCTGCAACCCTCAGGTTTCTGGCACGGTTGCTCTACCCACTACGCCATGCCGCCCCACAGTATCTGTTTGGGAACAACTAGCATCTGTTTGGGAACACCTAGCATCTGTTTGGGAACACCTAGCATCTGTTTGGGAACAACTAGCATCTGTTTGGGAACAACTAGCATCTGTTTGGGAACAACTAGCATCTGTTTGGGAACAACTAGCATCTGTTTGGGAACAACTAGCATCTGTTTGGGAACACCTAACATCTGTTTGGGAACACCTAGCATCTGTTTGGGAACAACTAGCATCTGTTTGGGAACAACTAGCATCTGTTTGGGAACAACTATCATCTGTTTGAGAACAACTAGCATCTGTTTGGGCCCACCACATCATCGTATGCAGACCACCACGTCATCTTATACAGACCACCACATCATCTTATGCAGACCACCACATCATCTTATGCAGACCACCACGTTATTTTATGCAGACCACCACATCATCTTATGCAGACCACCACATCGTCTTATGCAGACCACCACATCGTCTTATGCAGACCACCACATCATCTTATGCAGACCACCACATCATCTTATGCAGACCACCACATCATCTTATGCAGACCACCACGTCATCATATGCAGACCACCACAAGGATTTTTGTGGGCAGCCACATTATTTAGAGATGCCTGTCACAGCATTTTATTTGGCCTGCCAAAACATTTTGTGCGGCCCGCCACATCATCTTAGGCAGCCCGCCATATCATTTTGTGTGGCCTGCCACCTCATTTTGTGTGGTTGTATCACATCAACCACATATTGTGTGGCCTGCCACATCATCTTAGGCAGCCCGTCATATCATTTTGTATCGCCCGCCACATCATTTTTGTGGCCCGCCACGTCATCTTAGGCGGCTCACCAAGTCATTATCTTGGGCGGCCTGCCACATCATCTTAGGCAACTTGCCACATCATCTTATGCGGCCCGCCACGTCCTTTTGTGTGGTTGTGTGGCCCGCCACATCAACCCCATTTTGTGTTAGCTCTCTGATCAATGCGCCGCTAAAAGCAGGTCCTGAATGTTAAGGCTTCTAATAAAAATCTGGCTAATACTTGGTTAATATTCAGGTGAGGTCATGCAAATGGAGTATTGTTGAATGGTTATTTATGTTTTATGGCGGTAAAAGACTCAAATGACATCATGACTACCATTGTTAGCAAACTTTTATCCACCAGTTAGAATATGTAAAAAAAAAAAAGATTGTGAATTATTGGCAAAATTTCAAAAAAGTGCAGTTCCCCTTGAACAAATTCTTCTCTAATCCCTTTAATTGGCTTCTTGTTCCACTCAGGATTGAATACAAAGTCTCCCTACTAACTCACCAGTGCCTCCATGGAAATGCCCCCCTCTACCTCAAAGAACTGCTCACCCCCAAATCCTCCACACAACACCAGGCTAACCTCCGAGGACAAGCTATCAACTATGGGAGACCGGGCTTTCTGCTCCACTGCTCCCAGTCTGTGGAACGCTCTCCCTGACCACCTGAGGGCACCACAGACTGTGGATGCTTTTAAAAAAGGCTTAAAAACCCTTCTTTTTTAAAAAACAACAACATTTTTTTAGATATATGTATTTATGTTTTTAAATACACTGTAGCACGTTGAGGTTGTTTGCTCAATGTAAAGTGCTTTTACAAATAAAATATATTATTATTATTAACAATACGTAATAAGCCCAACCACTTTCAAATCACATATTTTCTGGCGCTAGTTGAGATAAGTTGTGGAACTTTTGGCTGACATTTGAGCCTTCTTGGTAAGTGGTATCTGAGTGGGTTTATTTGAGATGATTTCCAAGCCCTCTGAGTGATTATGATGACAAAGTCCACCTTAGCGTTGCCATACTTGAGTTTGGACCACCGTGATTACAGCAAGCTTTTATCTTGCAGAGAGCCCAAAGTGAGGAGTTGGAGAGCATCAGGAAACACATCAAGTCCGCTACGGACAAGGAGGACGCAAAGCCGCTGGACAAGCCCGAGCAGTAAGGTTCTTATTTAAGAAAACACTTTGCTAGGACTGCAGGATTCATGGACTTGGAGGTTTGAGTTAGTGCCATAACGGAACTATGAGAGGCCAATTAGAATTGTTCTTTCTTGTCTCTGGCTTCAAACATTAAGAAAGACATCTCACTCTGTGCATCTCTCCCAGCACCTAACCTCTGTTATTTACTCTACAATTAATTAGCCCTCTTTTCAGTCCTCCACAATCTGCGTCTGGTTGGGCGTCAGCTCTACACACACACAGGAAACACGCACACACTCGCCAAAGTAACAACAATTGGGAGGAAAATATGATTCCAAAGCCAAATGTGTGTGTGTGGTTATATCCATCCATCCATCCATCTTCTTCCGCTTATCCGAGGTCGGGTCGCGGGGGCAGCAGCTTAAGCAGGGAAACCTAGACTTCCCTCTCCCCAGCCACTTCGTCCAGCTCCTCCCGGGGGATCCCGAGGCGTTCCCAAGCCAGCCGGGAGAGATAGTCTTCCCAGCGTGTCCTGGGTCTTCCCCGTGGCCTCCTACCGGTCGAACATGCCCGAAACACCTTCCTAGGGAGGCGTTCGGGTGGCATCCTGACCAGATGCCTGAACCACCTCATCTGGCTCCTCTCGATGTGGAGGAGCAGCGGCTTTACTTTGAGCTCCCCCCGGATGGCAGAGCTTCTCACCCTATCTCTAAGGGAGAGCCCCGCCACTCGGCAAAGGAAACTCATTTCGGCCGCTTGTACCCGTGATCTTGTCCTTTCGGTCATGACCCAAAGCTCATGACCATAGGTGAGGATGGGAACGTAGATCGACCGGTAAATCGAGAGCTTTGTCTTCCAACTCAGCTCCTTCTTCACCACAATGGATCGATACAGCGTCCGCATTACTGAAGACGCCGCACCGATCCGCCTGTCGATCTCACCATCCACTCTTCCCCCACTCGTGAACAAGACTCCGAGGTACTTGAACTCCTCCACTTGGGGCAAGATCTCCTCCCCAACCCGGAGATGGCACTCCACCCTTTTCCGGGAGAGAACCATGGACTCGGACTTGGAGGTGCTGATTCCCATCCCAGTCGCTTCACACTCGGCTGCGAACCGATCCAGTGAGAGCTGAAGATCTTGGCCGGAGGAAGCCATCAGGACCACATCATCTGCAAAAAGCAGAGACCTAATCCTGCAGCCACCAAACCAGATCCCCTCAACGCCTTGACTGCGCCTAGAAATTCTGTCCATAAAGGTTATGAACAGAATCGGTGACAAAGGGCAGCCTTGGCGGAGTCCAACCCTCACTGGAAATGTGTCCGACTTACAATGCGGACCAAGCTCTGACACTGATCATACAGGGAGCGAACTGCCAGAATAAGACAGTCCGTTACCCCATACTCTCTGAGCACTCCCCACAGGACTTCCCGAGGGACACGGTCGAATGCCTTCTCCAAGTCCACAAAGCACATGTAGACTGGTTGGGCAAACTCCCATGCACCCTCAAGGACCCTGCCCAGAGTATAGAGCTGGTCCACAGTTCCACGACTGTGTGGTTGTATGTCATCTTGAAATGCAATGTGCAATACGAGCCCATCAAGGAGAGAGAACATGTCATGGCAATGAACGACATCCCGCCTCCTTTTGATAAGAGAAAAATAAAGATGGCAATTAAAATAAACGTTTCTTGTCTTTTTTTCCATTAGGTTTCTGTTCCAGTTGTCAGAAATTCCCAACTTCTCAGAGCGAGTCTTCTGCATCCTCTTCCAGAACACTTTCCAGGAGAACATCAGCTCCATCCTGCGCAAACTGCAAATACTGCAAAGAACATGCAAGGTGAGAGACCTTGCATGAATTGATTTACGTGGACTTAAACAAGTGGAAAAACTCATTGGGGTGTTACCATTTAGTGGTCAATTGTACGGAATATGTACTGTACTGTGCAATCTACTAATACAAGTTTCAATCAATCAATCAATCAATACCTGCTTTCACATTTGACATTGCCATCAACCTGACTGTGTGTGTGTGTGTGTGTGTGTGTGTGTGTGTGTGTGTGTGTGTGTGTGTGTGTGTGTGTGTGTGTGTGTGTGTGTGTGTGTGTGTGTGTGTGTGCGTGTGTGTGTGTGTGTGTCAGACTCTTCAGAGTGGCAAGTGTGTATTGCAGGTTCTGGGACTGGTGCTGGCTTTTGGGAACTTCATGAACGGAGGAAATCGCACTCGCGGGCAGGCTGATGGTTTCTCTTTGGACATTCTGCCCAAACTGAAGGACGTTAAGAGCAGCGTAAGTGAAGAGCAGCGTAAGTGAAGAGCAGTGTAAGTGAAGAGCAGTGATAAGAAGAAGAAGAAGAAGTGGTTGATATTCATGAAATCAAAGAAATAAATCATTTCTAAAAAAAAAAGACATAGCGTATCACTGCTAGTCTGCTGCAGAATGAGTCTAACAGGAATGTTAAAATAATATCTAAACCGCCAACATTTATCCATGACAATATGGAGAAGCTGCTGATGGTGTGTTTGACAGATAAGCAGCTTGAAAGCGATACTGTAGAAGTCCGCTCTTTAAGGGAATTTACATCATTCCATACTAGTACTGTAATTCTATTGCATAGTTTTTCATACAATATTTATTTTCTAGACTTGTGTTTCCTTTGAAAGGTAATTTAAGTGTTAGAATGACCTTGTGTTTGAAAGGTCATTTACGCGTTAGAATGACCTTGTGCTTGAAAGGGCATTTACGTGTTAGAATGACCTTGTGTTTGAAAGGGCATTTAAGTGTTAGAATGACCTTGTGTTTGAAAGGTCATTTAAGTGTTAGAATGACCTTGTGTTTGAAAGGGCATTTAAGTGTTAGAATGACCTTGTGTTTGAAAGGTCATTTACGTGTTAGAATGACCTTGTGTTTGAAAGGTCACTTAAGTGTTAGAATGACCTTGTGTTTGAAAGGTCATTTACGCGTTAGAATGACCTTGTGCTTGAAAGGGCATTTACGTGTTAGAATGACCTTGTGTTTGAAAGGGCATTTAAGTGTTAGAATGACCTTGTGTTTGAAAGGTCATTTAAGTGTTAGAATGACCTTGTGTTTGAAAGGGCATTTAAGTGTTAGAATGACCTTGTGTTTGAAAGGGCATTTAAGTGTTAGAATGACCTTGTGTTTGAAAGGTCATTTAAGTGTTAGAATGACCTTGTGCTTGAAAGGTCATTTAAGTGTTAGAATGACCTTGTGTTTGAAAGGTCATTTAAGTGTTAGAATGACCTTGTGTTTGAAAGGTCATTTACGTGTTAGAATGACCTTGTGTTTGAAAGGTCATTTACGCGTTAGAATGACCTTGTGTTTGAAAGGGCATTTACGTGTTAGAATTACCTTGTGTTTGAAAGGTCATGTACGTGTTAGAATGACCTTGTGTTTGAAAGGTCATTTATGTGTTAGAATGACCTTGTGTTTGAAAGGTCATGTACGTGTTAGAATGACCTTGTGTTTGAAAGGTCATGTACGTGTTAGAATGACCTTGTGTTTGAAAGGGCATTTATGTGTTAGAATGACCTTGTGTTTGAAAGGTCATTTACGTGTTAGAATGACCTTGTGTTTGAAAGGTAATTTAAGTGTTAGAATGACCTTGTGTTTGAAAGGTCATGTACGTGTTAGAATGACCTTGTGTTTGAAAGGTCATTTAAGTGTTAGAATGACCTTGTGTTTGAAAGGTCATTTACGCGTTAGAATGACCTTGTGTTTGAAAGGGCATTTACGTGTTAGAATGACCTTGTGTTTGAAAGGGCATTTACGTGTTAGAATTACCTTGTGTTTGAAAGGTCATGTACGTGTTAGAATGACCTTGTGTTTGAAAGGGCATTTACGTGTTAGAATGACCTTGTGTTTGAAAGGTCATTTACGTGTTAGAATGACCTTGTGTTTGAAAGGTCATTTACGTGTTAGAATGACCTTGTGTTTGAAAGGTAATTTAAGTGTTAGAATGACCTTGTGTTTGAAAGGTCATTTAAGTGTTAGAATGACCTTGTGTTTGAAAGGGCATTTACGTGTTAGAATGACCTTGTGTTTGAAAGGGCATTTACGTGTTAGAATGACCTTGTGTTTGAAAGGTCATTTATGTGTTAGAATGACCTTGTGTTTGAAAGGTCATTTAAGTGTTAGAATGACCTTGTGTTTGAAAGGTCATTTAAGTGTTAGAATGACCTTGTGTTTGAAAGGGCATTTACGTGTTAGAATGACCTTGTGTTTGAAAGGGCATTTACGTGTTAGAATGACCTTGTGTTTGAAAGGTCATTTACGTGTTAGAATGACCTTGTGTTTGAAAGGTTATTTAAGTGTTAGAATGACCTTGTGTTTGAAAGGTCATTTAAGTGTTAGAATGACCTTGTGTTTGAAAGGTCATTTAAGTGTTAGAATGACCTTGTGTTTGAAAGGTCATTTACGTGTTAGAATGACCTTGTGTTTGAAAGGTCATTTAAGTGTTAGAATGACCTTGTGTTTGAAAGGGCATTTACGTGTTAGAATGACCTTGTGTTTGAAAGGTCATTTACGTGTTAGAATGACCTTGTGTTTGAAAGGGCATTTACGTGTTAGAATGACCTTGTGTTTGAAAGGTCATTTAAATGTTAGAATGACCTTGTGTTTGAAAGGTCATTTAAGTGTTAGAATGACCTTGTGTTTGAAAGGGCATTTACGTGTTAGAATGACCTTGTGTTTGAAAGGTCATTTATGTGTTAGAATGACCTTGTGTTTGAAAGGTCATGTACGTGTTAGAATGACCTTGTGTTTGAAAGGGCATTTAAGTGTTAGAATGACCTTGTGTTTGAAAGGTCATTTAAGTGTTAGAATGACCTTGTGTTTGAAAGGGCATTTAAATGTTAGAATGACCTTGTGTTTGAAAGGGCATTTACGTGTTAGAATGACCTTGTGTTTGAAAGGGCATTTGCGTGTTAGAATGACCTTGTGTTTAAAAGGTCATTTACGCGTTAGAATGACCTTGTGTTTGAAAGGTCATTTACGTGTTAGAATGACTTTGTGTTTGAAAGGGCATTTAAGTGTTAGAATGACCTTGTGTTTGAAAGGGCATTTACGTGTTAGAATGACCTTGTGTTTGAAAGGTCATTTACGTGTTAGAATGACCTTGTGTTTGAAAGGGCATTTACGTGTTAGAATGACCTTGTGTTTGAAAGGTCATTTACGTGTTAGAATGACCTTGTGTTTGAAAGGGCATTTACGTGTTAGAATGACCTTGTGTTTGAAAGGTCATTTAAGTGTTAGAATGACCTTGTGTTTGCAAGGGCATTTAAGTGTTAGAATGACCTTGTGTTTGAAAGGTCATGTACGTGTTAGAATGACCTTGTGTTTGAAAGGTCATTTAAGTGTTAGAATGACCTTGTGTTTGAAAGGTCATTTAAGTGTTAGAATGACCTTGTGTTTGAAAGCTCATTTACGTGTTAGAATGACCTTGTGTTTGAAAGGTCATTTACGTGTTAGAATGACCTTGTGTTTGAAAGGTAATTTACGTGTTAGAATGACCTTGTGTTTGAAAGGTCATGTACGTGTTAGAATGACCTTGTGTTTAAAAGGGCATTTACGTGTTAGAATGACCTTGTGTTTGAAAGGTCATTTACGTGTTAGAATGACCTTGTGTTTGAAAGGTCATTTAAGTGTTAGAATGACCTTGTGTTTGAAAGGGCATTTACGTGTTAGAATGACCTTGTGTTTGAAAGGTCATTTAAGTGTTAGAATGACCTTGTGTTTGAAAGGTCATTTACGTGTTAGAATGACCTTGTGTTTGAAAGGTCATGTACGTGTTAGAATGACCTTGTGTTTGAAAGGTCATTTAAGTGTTAGAATGACCATGTGTTTGAAAGGTCATTTAAGTGTTTGAATGACCTTGTGTTTGAAAGGTCATTTAAGTGTTAGAATGACCATGTGTTTGAAAGGGCATTTAAGTGTTTGAATGACCTTGTGTTTGAAAGGGCATTTACGTGTTAGAATGACCTTGTGTTGGGGGCCGAGCACCGATCGTTGACTTTAGATACAAGTGTTTTGAGTTAAGAGCTGGATCAGAGAACCAACTAAGCTTGTGTAAAGTAAACAAAGGAGACGGATGCTCATCAGAAACTAGGAATCAGCATCCAGTGTTGGTCCTGATGAGCCTCACAGGGTTTGAGGCGAGCCCATGGTCTTGACTGTTCTGGGTCCCGGTCTGGCCCTGGCCTCACAGGGTTTGAGGCGAGACCATGGTCTTGACTGTTCCGGGTGCCGGTCTGGCCCTGGCCTCACAGGGTTTGAGGCGAGACCATGGTCTTGACTGTTCCAGGCGCCGGTCTGGCCCTGGCACTGCCATATAAGGCAAGGCGGAGCCAGCCTTGCATCCATGAAGAACATTTCCGAATTATGAGAGCCGCCTCTGCGTTTTGTTCCATCGCGGTCCTGAATGACGCCCCCGACCCTGTGGAAGTTGTTGTTCCTATTTCCACGCTAATTGGAACGTCCTGCTCCGTGATGATTGGATTAATAAATAAAGGGATTTATTTATTTCTCTCTCTCTTTCAGGATAACTCCCAGAGTCTTTTGTCCTACATGGTTGCTTACTATCTGAAGCACTTTGATGAGGTATGTTTTCATTTCTGTTTATTTGAATCTTTTTCCCTCAGAAATCCTTCCAGAGCCCTCTTTTCATCTCCCCTCTCGCCAGAGGATACAATGACTTATCCTTTATCAAATTATTTATTTTCCTTCTCGGTATATACGGCGGACTGAAGCCTCCTCTGGCTGGCTGCTAATGTTCTGTCTGTGTTTCACTCTTCATCTCCCGGTCTGGGTTCATTCAAAGCGCTCGCTGGCACGCCATCTAACGAGGCTCCGGCGTAAATAATTAGTTTCTCCAGATGAGACGAACTGGGCCTGAGCGCTGCCTTGCCAAAATCAACCTGCATGACAGGCCTGCAGCGCTCCTAATGGCCTTGGAGCGACCTTGATGGAGGGGATTGTGGCGCTTCTAAACGCTCCTAATGTGTTGGGAAATCAAACATCTTCTGGGGCTTGTTTGGAGAGTTGATACGTACACAAGAACAGGGTTGCAAAGGGGTGGAATGTTTCCGGGAAACTTTCCGGAAATTTACCACGGGAAATTAAGCTCGGGAAGTTTGGAAACATTGACCGTTTTTTGATTATTCAAAGTTGGACACTGTCCATGGGAATGAATGGGAATATATGGGAATTAATGGGAATATATGGGAATGAATGGGAATATATGGGAATTAATGGGAATTAATGGGAATATATGGGAATTATTGGGAATATATGGGAATGAATGGGAATATATGGGAATTAATGGGAATATATGGGAATGCATGGGAATGCAGGGGAATATATGGGAATTAATGTGAATTAATGGGAATATATGGGAATGAATGGGAATACATGGGAATTAATGGAAATATATGGGAATTAATGTGAATGAATGGGAATATATGGGAATGAATGGGAATACATGGGAATGAATGGGAATTAATGGGAATATATGGGAATGAATGGGAATATATGGGAATTAATGGGAATATATGGGAATGAATGGGAATATATGAGAATGAATGGGAATGTATGGGAATATATGGGAATGAATGGGAATATATGGGAATGAATGGGAATATATGGGAATGTATGGGAATTAATGGGAATATATGGGAATTAATGGGAATATAAGGGAATATATGGGAATGCATGGGAATACATGAGAATATATGGGAATTAATGGAAATATATGAGAATTAATGTGAATTAATGGGAATATATGGGAATGAATGGGAATACATGGGAATATATGGGAATTAATGGGAATATATGGGAATGAATGGGAATATATGGGAATTAATGGGAATATATGGGAATTATTGGGAATATATGGGAATGAATGGGAATATATGGGAATGTATGGGAATATATGGGAATTAATGGGAATATATGGGAATGCATGGGAATGCATGGGAATATATGGGAATTAATGTGAATTAATGGGAATATATGGGAATTAATGGAAATATATGGGAATTAATGTGAATGAATGGGAATATATGGGAATGAATGGGAATACATGGGAATATATGGGAATTAATGGGAATATATGGGAATGAATGGGAATATATGGGAATTAATGGGAATATATGGGAATGAATGGGAATATATGAGAATGAATGGGAATGTATGGGAATATATGGGAATGAATGGGAATATATGGGAATGAATGGGAATATATGGGAATGTATGGGAATTAATGGGAATATATGGGAATTAATGGGAATATATGGGAATATATGGGAATGCATGGGAATACATGAGAATATATGGGAATTAATGGAAATATATGGGAATTAATGTGAATTAATGGGAATATATGGGAATGAATGGGAATACATGGGAATATATGGGAATTAATGGGAATATATGGGAATGAATGGGAATATATGGGAATTAATGGGAATATATGGGAATTATTGGGAATATATGGGAATGAATGGGAATATATGGGAATGTATGGGAATTAATGGGAATATATGGGAATTAATGGGAATATATGGGAATGCATGGGAATGCATGGGAATATATGGGAATTAATGCGAATTAATGGGAATATATGGGAATGAATGGGAATACATGGGAATTAATGGAAATATATGGGAATTAATGTGAATGAATGGGAATATATGGGAATGAATGGGAATACATGGGAATATATGGGAATTAATGGGAATATATGGGAATGAATGGGAATATATGGGAATGAATGGGAATATATGGGAATGAATGGGAATATATGAGAATGAATGGGAATATATGGGAATGAATGGGAATATATGGGAATGAATGGGAATATATGGGAATGAATGGGAATATATGGGAATGTATGGGAATTAATGGGAATATATGGGAATTAATGGGAATATATGGGAATGCATGGGAATACATGAGAATATATGGGAATTAATGGAAATATATGGGAATTAATGTGAATTAATGGGAATATATGGGAATGAATGGGAATACATGGGAATATATGGGAATTAATGGGAATATATGGGAATGAATGGGAATATATGGGAATATATGGGAATTATTGGGAATGAATGGGAATATATGGGAATGTATGGGAATTAATGGGAATATATGGAAATTAATGGGAATATATGGGAATGCATGGGAATACATGACAATATATGGGAATTAATGGGAATATATGGGAATGCATGGGAATACATGACAATATATGGGAATTAATGGAAATATATGGGAATTAATGTGAATTAATGGGAATATATGGGAATGAATGGGAATACATGGGAATATATGGGAATGAATGGGAATATATGAGAATGAATGGGAATATATGGGAATATATGGGAATTACTGGGAATATATGGGAATGAATGGGAATATATGGGAATGAATGGGAATATATGGGAATGTATGGGAATTAATGGGAATATATGGGAATTAATGGGAATATATGGGAATATATGGGAATGCATGGGAATACATGAGAATATATGGGAATGAATGGAAATATATGGGAATTAATGTGCATTAATGGGAATATATGGGAATGAATGGGAATATATGGGAATTAATGGGAATATATGGGAATGAATGGGAATATATGAGAATGAATGGGAATATATGGGAATATATGGGAATTAATGGGAATATATGGGAATGAATGGGAATATATGGGAATGAATGGGAATATATGGGAATGTATGGGAATTAATGGGAATATATGGAAATTAATGGGAATATATGGGAATGCATGGGAATACATGACAATATATGGGAATTAATGGAAATATATGGGAATTAATGTGAATTAATGGGAATATATGGGAATGAATGGGAATACATGGGAATATATGGGAATGAATGGGAATATATGAGAATGAATGGGAATATATGGGAATATATGGGAATTACTGGGAATATATGGGAATGAATGGGAATATATGGGAATGAATGAGAATATATGGGAATGTATGGGAATTAATGGGAATATATGGGAATTAATGGGAATATATGGGAATGCATGGGAATACATGAGAATATATGGGAATGAATGGAAATATATGGGAATTAATGTGCATTAATGGGAATATATGGGAATGAATGGGAATACATGGGAATTATTGGGAATATATGGGAATGAATGGGAATACATGGGAATATATTGGAATGAATGGGAATATATGGGAATTAATGGGAATATATGGGAATTAATGGGAATATATGGGAATTAATGGGAATATATGGGAATGAATGGGAATACATGGGAATTAATGGGAATATATGGGAATGAATGGGAATACATGGGAATATATTGGAATGAATGGGAATATATGGGAATTAATGGGAATATATGGGAATTAATGGGAATATATGGGAATTAATGGGAATATGCGATGAGGTGGCGACTTGTCCAGGGTGTACCCTGCCTTCCGCCCGATTGTAGCTGAGATAGGCTCCAGCGCCCCCCGCGACCCCAAAAGGGAATAAGCGGTAGGAAATGGATGGATGGATGATGGGAATATATAGGAATGCATGGGAATGCATGGAAATATATGGGAATTAATGGGAATTCATGGGAATATATGGGAATGAAAGGGAATACATGGGAATATATGGGAATTAATGGGAATATATGGGAATTAATGGGAATGAATGGGAATACATGGGAATTAATGGGAATATATGGGAATGAATGGGAATATATGAGAATGAATGGGAATATATGGGAATATATGGGAATTAATGGGAATATATGGGAATGAAAGGGAATTAATGGGAATATATGGGAATTAATGGGAATGTATGGGAATGCATGGGAATGCATGAGAATATATGGGAATATATGGGAATTAATGTGAATTAATGGGAATATATGGGAATGAATGGGAATACATGGGAATATATGGGAATTAATGGGAATATATGGGAATGAATGGGAATATATGTGAATGAATGGGAATATATGGGAATTATTGGGAATATATGGGAATGAATGGGAATACATGGGAATATATTGGAATGAATGGGAATATATGGGAATTATTGGGAATATATGGGAATGAATGGGAATTAATGGGAATATATGGGAATTAATGGGAATATATGGGAATTAATGTGAATTAATGGGAATATATGGGAATGAATAGGAATACATGGGAATATATGGGAATTAATGAGAATATATGGGAATGAATGGGAATATATGGGAATTAATGGGAATGAATAGGAATATATGGGAATGTATGGGAATTAATGGGAATATATGGGAATTAATGGAAATATATGGGAATGCATGGGAATGCATGAGAATTAATGGGAATTAATGGGAATATATGGGAATTAATGTGAATTAATGGGAATATATGGGAATGAATGGGAATACATGGGAATATATGGGAATTAATGGGAATATATGGGAATGAATGGGAATATATGGGAATGTATGGGAATTAATGGGAATATATGGGAATTAATGGGAATATATGGGAATGCATGGGAATGCATGAGAATATATGGGAATTATTGGGAATATATGGGAATTAATGTGAATATATGGGAATTAATGGGAATATATGAGAATGAATGGGAATATATGGGAATTATTGGGAATATATGGGAATGAATGGGAATTAATGGGAATATATGGGAATTAATGGGAATATATGGGAATGCATGGGAATATATGGGAATTAATGTGAATTAATGGGAATATATGGGAATGAATGGGAATACATGGGAATATAGGAATTAATGGGAATATATGGGGATGAATGGGAATATATGAGAATGAATGGGAATATATGGGAATATATGGGAATTAATGGGAATATATGGGAATTAATGGGAATATATGGGAATGAATGGGACTATATGGGAATAATGGGAATACATGGGAATGAATGGGAATATATGGGAGTTAATGGGAATAATGGGAATATATGGGAATGAATGGTAATATATGGGAATATATGGGAATGAATGGGAATATATGAGAATGAATGAGAATATATGGGAATATATGGGAATGAATGGGAATATATGAGAATGAATGGGAATATATGGGAATGAATGGGAATATATGGGAATGCATGAGAATATATGGGAATTAATGGGAATATATTGGAATTAATGTGAATTAATGGGAATATATGGGAATGAATGGGAATATATGAGAATGAATGGGAATATATGGGAATTAATGGGAATATATGGGAATGAATGGGAATATATGAGAATGAATGGGAATATATGGGAATATACGGGAATTAATGGGAATATATGGGAATGAATGGGAATATATGAGAATGAATGGGAATATATGGGAATATATGGGAATGCATGGGAATATATGGGAATGAATGGGAATTAATGGGAATATATGGGAATTAATGGGAATATATGGGAATTAATGGGAATATATGGGAATGAATGGGAATATATGGGAATGCATGGGAATGCATGAGAATATATGGGAATTAATGGGAATATATTGGAATTAATGTGAATTAATGGGAATATATGGGAATGAATGGGAATATATGAGAATGAATGGGAATATATGGGAATATATGGGAATGAATGGGAATATATGGGAATGAATGGGAATATATGAGAATGAATGGGAATATATGGGAATATATGGGAATGAATGGGAATATATGGGAATTAATGGGAATATATGGGAATGCATGGGAATGCATGAGAATATATGGGAATGAATGGGAATATATTGGAATTAATGTGAATTAATGGGAATATATGGGAATGAATGGGAATATATGGGAATTAATGGGAATGAATGGGAATATATGGGAATTATTGGGAATATATGGGAATGAATGGGAATTAATGGGAACATATGGGAATTAATGGGAATATATGGGAATGCATGGGAATATATGGGAATTAATGTGAATTAATGGGAATATATATTGGAATGAATGGGAATACATGGGAATATATGGGAATTAATGGGAATATATGGGAATGAATGGGAATTAATGGGAATGAATGGGAATATATGGGAATTAATGGGAATATATGGGAATTAATGGGAATTAATGGGAATATATATTGGAATGAATGGGAATACATGGGAATATATGGGAATTAATGGGAATATATGGGAATGAATGGGAATTAATGGGAATGAATGGGAATATATGGGAATGTATGGGAATGAATGGCAATATACGGGAATTAATGGGAATATATGGGAATGCATGGGAATGCATGGGAATGCATGAGAATATATGGGAATTAATGGGAATATATGGGAATTAATGTGAATGAATGGGAATATATGGGAATGAATGGGAATACATGGGAATGCATGAGAATATATGGGAATTAATGGGAGTATATGGGAATTAATGGGAATGAATGGGAATACATGGGAATATATGGGAATGAATGGGGAATTCCAATCATGATATATTATTGGGCACTTGTCTATATGCTGCTGCATCTTTGTGGCATTGTTGACATAGCTCTTTGTTCAGTATTTGCAATTGTAACCCTCCTTTCTGCCTACATTGGTTGGGGTGAAATGTCTCCACACATCAGATGGTGTACGTGGCATTATTCTCTTTGTATTTATTTATTCTTGTAAAAGACTAATGCAATGCCACACACAGATATAAATAGTCAGTAAACAATTGGAGTAGTCCTTAAAAATATTAGACTGATGGACAAATGACTAGAAATAGGCTAGATGAATAAATGAACACTCAAACTATAAGCTACATTCTTGTATGACAACAGAATGGCTAGCAGGACAGAAGGCAGAGGAAACTACACCTTTTCATTTACTATTTGCTACTTCAACTTTACACATCACAAACAAGGTCAATTCGTTGTTAGCATAAATGAATGGGATTTAACATAGAGAAAATTAGCATCACGGCTAATGGAGAAATATGTTGGGTTCATTATGAGACTGTGGTGGTACATAAACCTAGCTAGCTAGAGATATTAGCCCCAAAATCACGGAACAAGTACAGGAACAGCTAGCTAGCTGCTGGAGTAGTCTACAGTCATACAGTAACAAGCTATTACACTTAAATACCATACATCAAATATATTTACCCCATCAACACTTACCTGACTGGATGAAGTCCTTGGGCTCAAATACTAGTGTGGCCCTCAATAGCCCTGCTGTAGTGTGTAGCATGCTGGCAATTATCTGGGCATGTGATGGAGGAATGCACAGTGCAGGGTTGAAATTCTACTGAATTTGCATGAAATCAGGTTGTTTTAGCTAATAATCATGCTGCAAGATCTAGCATGTTGCATTCAATGTTCATTCCCTTTTATTCCATGGAAAGTTTCCAACTTTGATTATTCCCGGAATGTTGCAAGCCTACACGAGAGTCACTTAAGACGTGGTGTCCGTCATGTAAACAGTCACTTAAGACGTGGTGTCCGTCATGTAAACAGTCACTTAAGACGTGGTGTCCGTCATGTAAACAGTCACTAAAGACGTGGTGTCCGTCATGTAAACAGTCACTTAAGACGTGGTGTCCGTCATGTAAACAGTCACTTAAGACGTGGTGTCCGTCATGTAAACAGTCACTTAAGACGTGGTGTCCGTCATGTAAACAGTCACTTAAGACGTGGTGTCCGTCATGTAAACAGTCACTTAAGACGTGGTGTCCGTCATGTAAACAGTCACTTAAGACGTGGTGTCCGTCATGTAAACAGTCACTTGAGACGTGGTGTCCGTCATGTAAACAGTCACTTAAGACGTGGTGTCCGTCATGTAAACAGTCACTTAAGACGTGGTGTCCGTCATGTAAACAGTCACTTAAGACGTGGTGTCCGTCATGTAAACAGTCACTTGAGACGTGGTGTCCGTCATGTAAACAGTCACTTAAGACGTGGTGTCCGTCATGTAAACAGTCACTTAAGACGTGGTGTCCGTCATGTAAACAGTCACTTAAGACGTGGTGTCCGTCATGTAAACAGTCACTTAAGACGTGGTGTCCGTCATGTAAACAGTCACTTAAGACGTGGTGTCCGTCATGTAAACAGTCACTTAAGACGTGGTGTCCGTCATGTAAACAGTCACTTAAGACGTGGTGTCCGTCATGTAAACAGTCACTTAAGACGTGGTGTCCGTCATGTAAACAGTCACTTAAGACGTGGTGTCCGTCATGTAAACAGTCACTTAAGACGTGGTGTCCGTCATGTAAACAGTCACTTGAGACGTGGTGTCCGTCATGTAAACAGTCACTTAAGACGTGGTGTCCGTCATGTAAACAGTCACTTAAGACGTGGTGTCCGTCATGTAAACAGTCACTTAAGACGTGGTGTCCGTCATGTAAACAGGAGAGTTGTGTTTGCAGAATGCTGGAAGAGAGACCAGCGCCTACCCTCTACCTGAGCCGCATGACCTCTTCCAGGCCTCCCACATGAAGTTTGAGGACTTCCAAAAAGACCTGCGCCGGCTGAGGAAAGACCTGACCGGTACGGTGAGCCGAGTCCACTCCACTTCACCTGGCCTCAGGTGCTGTTTGTTCATGCGAGGAGACAGGTGGAGCCATGAATAATGCACCAGGACTTCAACATTCATCCTCGCGCGGAAACGGAAACTCATTTTCTCCGAGCGGCGCTGGGGTGAGGTGAGGAGGTGTGCCAGATAACATCTGCTTGTTGTCCAGACGGCAAGCAGAACCAGATGTGAGCAGACCCCCGAACCTCGCTGGGATTCAGTGTACGGACTCCAGGTGGTCATTCTCATGATGAATTAGAAGAATATCACAGTTTTCTTCATCTTCAAGGCAGAAAACTCACGTGTTTACCAAACTAGAGGACACCTTCTCAATACTTTTTAACTCCAAACTCTTCTTGCTACGGTTGGGAATGTCAGGGTACGTCACGAGAATGATAATAACTTGGAAAGTGTAGTAAGCCAAGCTACAAGTTACTCTCCATTAAATGTAGCTAATCTACAAGTTACTCTTTATTAAATGTAGCTAAGCTACAAGTTACTCTCCATTAAATATAGCTAAGCTACAAGTGACTCTCCATTAAATGTAGCTAATCTACAGGTTACTCTCCATTAAATGTAGCTAAGCTACAAGTTACTCTCCATTAAACGTAGCTAAGCTACAAGTTACTCTCCATTAAATGTAACTAAGCTACAAGTTACTCTCCATTAAATGTAGCTAAGCTACAAGTTACTCTCCATTAAATGTAACTAAGCTACAAGTTACTCTCCATTTAATATAGCTAAGATACAAGTTACTCTCCATTAAATGTAGCTAAGCTACAAGTTACTGTCCATTAAATGTAACTAAGCTACAAGTTACTCTCCATTAAATGTAGCTAAGCTACACGTTACTCTCCATTAAATGTAGCTAAGCTACAAGTGACTCTCCATTAAATGTAGCTAATCTACAAGTTACTCTCCATTAAATGTAGCTAAGCTACAAGTTACTCTCCATTAAATCTAGCTAAGCTACAAGTTACTCTCCATTAAATGTAGCTAAGCTACAAGTTACTCTCCGTTAAATGTAGCTAAGCTACAAGTAACTCTCCATTAAATGTAACTAAGCTACAAGTTACTCTCCATTAAATGTAGCTAAGGTACAAGTTACTCTCCATTAAATCTAGCTAAGCTACATGTTACTCTCCATTAAATGTAGCTAAGCTACAACTTACTCTCCATTAAATGTAGCTAAGCTACAAGTTACTCTCCATTAAATGTAACTATGCTACAAGTTACTCTCCATTAAATGTAGCTAAGCTACAAGTTACTCTCCATTAAATGTAGCTAAGCTGCACGTTACTCTCCATTAAATGTAGCTAAGCTACAAGTGACTCTCCATTAAATGTAGCTAAGCTACAAGTTACTCTCCATTAAATCTAGCTAAGCTACAAGTTACTCTCCATTAAATGTAGCTAAGCTACAAGTTACTCTCCGTTAAATGTAGCTAAGCTACAAGTAACTCTCCATTAAATGTAACTAAGCTACAAGTTACTCTCCATTAAATGTAACTAAGGTACAAGTTACTCTCCATTAAATGTAACTAAGCTACATGTTACTCTCCATTAAATGTAGCTAAGCTACAAGTTACTCTCCATTAAATGTAGCTAAGCTACAAGTTACTCTCCATTAAATGTAGCTAAGCTACACGTTACTCTCCATTAAATGTAGCTAAGCTACAAGTGACTCTCCATTAAATGTAGCTAAGCTACAAGTTACTCTCCATTAAATGTAGCTAAGCTACAAGTTACTCTCCATTAAACATAGCTAAGCTACAAGTTACTCTCCATTTAAATGTAACTAAGCTACAAGTTACTCTCCATTAAATGTAGCTAATCTACAAATTACCCTCCATTAAATGTAGCTAAGCTACAAGTTACTCTCCGTTAAATGTAACTAAGCTACAAGTTACTCTCCATTTAATGTAGCTAAGCTACAAGTTACTCTCCATTAAATGTAACTAATCTACAAGTTACTCTCCATTAAATGTAGCTAAGCTACAAGTTATTCTCCATTAAATGTAGCTAAGCTACAAGTTACTCTCCATTAAACATAGCTAAGCTACAAGTTACTCTCCATTAAATGTAACTAAGCTACAAGTTACTCTCCATTAAATGTAGCTAAGCTACAAGTTACTCTCCATTAAATGTAGCTAAGCTACAAGTTACTCTCCATTAAATGTAACTAAGCTACAAGTTACTCTCCATTAAATGTAGCTAAGCTACAAGTTACTCTCCATTAAATGTAGCTAAGCTACAAGTTATTCTCCATTAAATGTAGCTGAGCTACAAGTTACTCTCCATTGAATGTAGCTAAGCTACAAGTTACTCTCCATTAAATGTAACTAAGCTACAAGTTACTCTCCGTTAAATGTAGCTAAGCTACAAGTTACTCTCCATTAAATGTAGCTAAGCTACAAGTTACTCTCCATTAAACGTAGCTAAGCTACAAGTTACTCTCCATTAAATGTAGCTAATCTACAAATTACTCTCCATTAAATGTAGCTAAGCTACAAGTTACTCTCCATTAAATGTAGCTAAGCTACAAGTTACTCTCCGTTAAATGTAGCTAAGCTACAATTTACTCTCCATTAAATGTAGCTAATCTACAAGTTACTCTCCATTAAATGTAGCTAAGCTACAAGTGACTCTCCATTAAATGTAGCTAAGCTACAACTTACTCTCCATTAAATGTAGCTAAGCTACAAGTTACTCTCCATTAAATGTAACTGTGCTACAAGTTACTCTCCATTAAATGTAGCTAAGCTACAAGTTACTCTCCATTAAATGTAGCTAAGCTACACGTTACTCTCCATTAAATGTAGCTAAGCTACAAGTGACTCTCCATTAAATGTAGCTAATCTACAAGTTACTCTCCATTTAATGTAGCTAAGCTACAAGTTACTCTCCATTAAATGTAACTAATCTACAAGTTACTCTCCATTAAATGTAGCTAAGCTACAAGTTATTCTCCATTAAATGTAGCTAAGCTACAAGTTACTCTCCATTAAACATAGCTAAGCTACAAGTTACTCTCCATTAAATGTAACTAAGCTACAAGTTACTCTCCATTAAATGTAGCTAAGCTACAAGTTACTCTCCATTAAATGTAGCTAAGCTACAAGTTACTCTCCATTAAATGTAACTAAGCTACAAGTTACTCTCCATTAAATGTAGCTAAGCTACAAGTTACTCTCCATTAAATGTAGCTAAGCTACAAGTTATTCTCCATTAAATGTAGCTGAGCTACAAGTTACTCTCCATTGAATGTAGCTAAGCTACAAGTTACTCTCCATTAAATGTAACTAAGCTACAAGTTACTCTCCGTTAAATGTAGCTAAGCTACAAGTTACTCTCCATTAAATGTAGCTAAGCTACAAGTGACTCTCCATTAAATCTAGCTAAGCTACAAGTTACTCTCCATTAAATGTAGCTAAGCTACAAGTTACTCTCCGTTAAATGTAGCTAAGCTACAAGTAACTCTCCATTAAATGTAACTAAGCTACAAGTTACTCTCCATTAAATGTAACTAAGGTACAAGTTACTCTCCATTAAATGTAACTAAGCTACATGTTACTCTCCATTAAATGTAGCTAAGCTACAAGTTACTCTCCATTAAATGTAGCTAAGCTACAAGTTACTCTCCATTAAATGTAGCTAAGCTACAAGTTACTCTCCATTAAATGTAGCTAAGCGACAGAGAATTGTAGCAAGCTACTTTTGCCGTCAAAGCTACATTTAACAGTATTTCTAACTATGGGCTGACATGTATAATACCAATGTTTATGTAAGTGTACCAATATTACTACTAACTATCTCTAGGGGAGACCGAATGCAATGGATGTCGAGTGGGTCTGACATAATATTGTGAGAGTCCAGTCCATAGTGGATCCAACATAATAGTGTGAGAGTCCAGTCCATAGTGGATCTAACATAATAGTGAGAGTCCAGTCCATAGTGGATCTAACATAATAGTGAGAGTCCAGTCCATAGTGGATCTAACATAATAGTGTGAGAGTCCAGTCCATAGTGGATCTAACATAATAGTGAGAGTCCAGTCCCTAGTGGATCTAACATAATAGTAAGAGTCCAGTCCATAGTGGATCTAACATAATAGTGTGAGAGTCCAGTCCATAGTGGATCTAACATAATAGTGTGAGAGTCCAGTCCATAGTGGATCTAACATAATAGTGAGAGTCCAGTCCATAGTGGATCTAACATAATAGTGTGAGAGTCCAGTCCATAGTGGATCTAACATAATAGTGAGAGTCCAGTCCATAGTGGATCTAACATAATAGTGTGAGAGTCCAGTCCATAGTGGATCTAACATAATAGTGAGAGTCCAGTCCCTAGTGGATCTAACATAATAGTAAGAGTCCAGTCCATAGTGGATCTAACATAATAGTGTGAGAGTCCAGTCCATAGTGGATCTAACATAATAGTGTGAGAGTCCAGTCCATAGTGGATCTAACATAATAGTAAGAGTCCAGTCCATAGTGGATCTAACATAATAGTGTGAGAGTCCAGTCCATAGTGGATCTAACATAATAGTAAGAGTCCAGTCCATAGTGGATCTAATATTATAGTGAGAGTCCAGTCCATAGTGGATCCAACATAATAGTGAGAGTCCAGTCCATAGTGGATCTAACATAATAGTGAGAGTCCAGTCCATAGTGGATCTAACATAACAGTAAGAGTCCAGTCCATAGTGGGGCCAGCAGAAAACCATCCCGAGCGGAGACGGGTCAGCAGTGCAGAGATGTTCACAGCCGATGCACAGGCGAGCGGTCCACCCCGGGTCCCGACTCTGGACAGCCAGCACTTCATCCATGGCCACCGGACCTGTGCCCCCCCCCCCCCCCCCCCCCTCCACAAGGGAGAGGGGAGTAGAGGAGAAAGGAAAAGAAACGGCAGATCAACTGGTCTAAAAAGGGAGGTCTATTTAAAAGCTAGAGTATACAAATGAGTTTTAAGATGGGACTTAAATGCTTCTACTGAGGTAGCATCTCTAACTGTTACTGCTAGAACATTCCATAGTACTGGAGCCCCAATAGAAAACGCTCTATAGCCCGCAGACTTTTTTTGGGCTCTGGGAATCACTAATAAGCCGGAGTTCTTTGAAGGCAGATTTCTTGCCGGGACATATGGTACAATGCAATCGGCAAGATAGGACGGAGCTAGACCGTGTAGTATTTTATACGTAAGTAATAAAACCTTAAAGTCACATCTTAAGTGCACAGGAAGCCAGTGCAGGTGAGCCAGTACAGGTATATGTATATATATATATATATATATATATATATATATATATATATATATATATATATATATAAAGGTATATACAGTATAGGTATATATATAGGTATATATGTATATAAAGGTATGTACAGCATAGGCGTAATATGATCAAACTCTCTTGTTCTTGTCCAAAGTCTAGCAGCCGCATTTTGTACCAACTGTAATCTTTTAAACTTTCCGGAAACTTACCACGGGAAGTTAAGCTCGGGAAGTTTGGAAATTTTGACCATTTTTTGCTGAATCAAAATTGGACAGCGTCCATCTTATTGTGTAGAATAAGATGAGAAGCTTGTAAAAGACTAATGCAATGCCACACACAGATATAAATAGTCAGTAAACAATTGGAGTAGTCTTTAAAAATATTAGACTGATGGACAAATGACTAGAAATAGGCTAGATGAATAAAGTAACAGTCAATCAGCATGCTAAATCAAACTATAAGCTACATTCTTGTATGACAACAGAATGGCTAGCAGAACAGAAGGCAGAGGAAACTACACCTTTTCATTTACTATTTGCTACTTCAACTTTACACATCACAAACAAGGTAAATTCAGATTGCTATTGTTGTTAGCATAAATGAATTGGATTTAACATAGAGAAAATTAGCATCAGGGCTAACGGAGAAGGCTTACCGGGAAGGCTGAGGAGAAGCTTGGTAAGGTCTATTCAGGTGTACTGGAGAGGAGGCTATGCCGGATAGTCGAACCTCGGATTCAGGAGGAACAGTGTGGTTTTCGTCCTGGTCGTGGAACTGTGGACCAGCTCTATACTCTCGGCAGGGTCCTTGAGGGTGCATGGGAGTTTGCCCAACCAGTCTACATGTGTTTTGTGGACTTGGAGAAGGCATTCGACCGTGTCCCTCGGGAAGTCCTGTGGGGAGTGCTCAGAGAGTATGGGGTAACGGACTGTCTGATTGTGGCGGTCCGCTCCCTGTATGCTCAGTGCCAGAGCTTGGTCCGCATTGCCGGCAGTAAGTCGGACACGTTTCCAGTGAGGGTTGGACTCCGCCAAGGCTGCCCTTTGTCACCCATTCTGTTCTGAACTTTTATGGACAGAATTTCTAGGCGCAGTCAAGACGTTGAGGGGATCCGGTTTGGTAGCTGCAGGATTAGGTCTCTGCTTTTTGCAGATGATGTGGTCCTGATGGCTTCATCTGGCCAGGATCTTCAGCTCTCACTGGATCGGTTCGCAGCCGAGTGTGAAGCGACTGGGATGAGAATCAGCACCTCCAAGTCCGAGTCCATGGTTCTCGCCCGGAAAAGGGTGGAGTGCCATCTCCGGGTTGGGGAGGAGATCTTGCCCCTAGTGGAGGAGTTCAAGTACCTCGGAGTCTTGTTCACGAGTGAGGGAAGAGTGGATCGTGAGATCGACAGGCGGATCGGTGCGGCGTCTTCAGTAATGCGGACGCTGTATCGATCCGTTGTGGTGAAGAAGGAGCTGAGCCGGAAGGCAAAGCTCTCAATTTACCGGTCGATCTACGTTCCCATCCTCACCTATGGTCATGAGCTTTGGGTTATGACCGAAAGGACAAGATCACGGGTACAAGCGGCCGAAATGAGTTTCCTCCGCCGGGTGGCGGGGCTCTCCCTTAGAGAAAGGGTGAGAAGCTCTGCCATCCGGGGGGAGCTCAAAGTAAAGCCGCTGCTCCTCCACATGGAGAGGAGCCAGATGAGGTGGTTCGGGCATCTGGTCAGGATGCCACCCGAACGCCTCTCTAGGGAGGTGTTTAGGGCACGTCCGACCGGTAGGAGGCCGCGGGGAAGACCCAGGACACGTTGGGAAGACTATGTCTCCCGGCTGGCCTGGGAACGCCTCGGGGTCCCACAGGAAGAGCTGGACGAAGTGGCTGGGGAGAGGGAAGTCTGGGCTTCCCTGCTTAGGCTGCTGCCCCCGCGACCCGACCTCGGATAAGCGGAAGAAAATGGATGGATGGATGGATGGGGCTAACGGAGAAATATGTTGGGTTCATTATGAGATTGTGGTGGTACATAAACCTAGCTAGCTAGAGATATTGGCCCTAAAATCATGGAACAAGTACAGGAACAGCTAGCTAGCTGCTGGAGTAGTCTACAGTCATACAGTAACAAGCAATATTACACTTAAATACCATACATCAAATATATTTACCCCATCAACACTTACCTGACTGGATGAAGTCCTTGGGCTCAAATACTAGTGTGGCCTCAATAGCCCTGCTGTAGTGTGTAGCATGCTGGCAATTATCTGGCCATGTGATGGAGGAATGCACAGTGCAGGGTTGAAATTCTACTGAATTGGCATGAAATCAGGTTGTTTGAGCTAATAATCATGCTGCAAGATCTAGCATGTTGCATTCAATGTTTATTATCCTGAATTTCCCGTTAATTCCATGGAAAGTTTCCAACCCTCGTATGGAAGCAGCATTGGAAGAGCTGACATATGGTTTCTGAATTTTAAACGCACGCACACACACACACACACACACACACACACACACACACACACACACACACACACACACACACACACACACACACACACACACACACACACAAGCCCTACTAATCTTGCAGGCTTTGTGTAGACAATGTTAGATAGTGTGGTGACATGTTATCATTCACGGTCATAAAGTATACGCTTACAAAAAAAGAGCGTAACCGTGGCGATGTGACGGCGCTAGTGCTCTGTGTATCCTCACATGGCGGTGATCATCATCATCATCCTGTTCTTTCAGCGTGCTCCAGGGAGACGGACAAAGTATGCAAGTTGTCTTCTGAAGACAACCTGCAGCCCTTCAAGGACAAGATGGCCGGCTTCGTGAGCCAAGGTGAGTGGGTTACTCTCGCCCGTCACGTTTCTGGAGGCGGGCGTTCCCATCTTTTGCCCTTATTTCCCCTTCACATTCCTGTATTTCTCCCTTATTAAAACGTACTGTATAATAGACTGTATTTATATTATTCACATGTGAATAACATAAATACAGTCTATTATACAGCATTATTCACATGTGAATAATATAAATACAGTCTATTATATTAACATAAATTCAGTCTATTATACAGCATTATTCACATGTGAATAACATAAATACAGTCTATTATACAGCATTATTCACATGTGAATAATATAAGTACAGTATATTATACAGCATTATTCACATGTGAATAATATAAATACAGTCTATTATACAGCATTATTCACATGTGAATAATATAAATACAGTCTATTATACAGCATTATTCACATGTGAATAACATAAATAGTCTATTATACAGCATTATTCACATGTGAATAATATAAATACAGTCTATTATACAGCATTATTCACATGTGAATAACATAAATAAAGTCTATTATACAGCATTATTCACATGTGAATAACATAAATACAGTCTATTATTCAGCATTATTTACGTGTGAATAATATAAATACAGTCTATTATACAGCATTATTCACGTGTGAATAACAAAAATACAGTCTATTATACAGCATTATTCACATGTGGATAATATAAGTGCAGTCTATTATACAGCATTATTCATGTGTGAACAATATAAATACAGTCTATTATACAGCATTATTCACATGTGAATAACATAAATACAGTCTATTATACAGAATTATTCACAAGTGAATAATATAAGTACAGTCTATTATACAGCATTATTCACATGTGAATAACAAAAATACAGTCTATTATACAGCATTATTCACATGTGGATAATATAAGTGCAGTCTATTATACAGCATTATTCACATGTGAATAACATAAATACAGTCTACTATACAGCATTATTCACGTGTGAACAATATAAGTACAGTCTATTATACAGCATTATTCACATGTGAATAACATAAATGCAGTCTATTATACAGCATTATTCACATGTGAATAACATAAATACAGTCTATTATACAGCATTATTCACATGTGAATACTATAAATACAGTCTATTATACAGCATTATTCACATGTGAATAATATAAATACAGTCTATTATACAGCATTATTCACATGTGAATAACATAAATACAGTCTATTATACAGCATTATTCACATGTGAATAATATAAATACAGTCTATTGTACAGCATTATTCACATGTGAATAATATAAATACAGTCTATTATACAGCATTATTCACATGTGAATAACATAAATACAGTCTATTATACAGCATTATTCACATGTGGATAATATAAGTACAGTCTATTATACAGCATTATTCACATGTGAATAACATAAATACAGTCTATTATACAGCATTATTCACGTGTGAACAATATAAATACAGTCTATTATACAGCATTATTCACATGTGAATAACATAAATACAGTCTATTATACAGCATTATTCACATGTGAATAACATAAATACAGTCTATTATACAGCATTATTCACGTGTGAATATCATAAATACAGTCTATTATACAGCATTATTTACGTGTGAATAATATAAATAGTCTATTATACAGCATTATTCACGTGTGAATAACAAAAATACAGTCTATTATACAGCATTATTCACATGTGGATAATATAAGTGCAGTCTATTACACAGCATTATTCACATGTGAATAATATAAATATAGTCTATTATACAGCATTATTCACATGTGAATAACACAAATACAGTCTATTATACAGCATTATTCACATGTGAATAATATAAATACAGTCTATTATACAGCATTATTCACATGTGAATAACACAAATACAGTCTATTATACAGCATTATTCACGTGTGAATAATATAAATACAGTCTATTATACAGCATTATTCACATGTGAATAACATAAATACAGTCTATTATACAGCATTATTCACATGTGAATAACATAAATACAGTCTATTATACAGCATTATTCACATGTGAATCATTTAAATACAGTCTATTATACAGCATTGTTCACATGTGAATAACATAAATACAGTCTATTATACAGCATTATTCACATGTGAATAATATAAATACAGTCTATTATACAGCATTATTCACATGTGAATAATATAAATACAGTCTATTATACAGCATTATTCACATGTGAATAACACAAATACAGTATATTATACAGCATTATTCACATGTGAATAATATAAATACAGTCTATTTTACAGCATTATTCACATGTGAATAACACAAATACAGTCTATTATACAGCATTATTCACATGTGAATAACATAAATACAGTCTATTATACAGCATTATTCACATGTGAATAATATAAATACAGTCTATTTTACAGCATTATTCACATGTGAATAGCATAAATACAGTCTATTATACAGAATTATTCACAAGTGAATAATATAAGTACAGTCTATTATACAGCATTATTCACATGTGAATAACATAAATACAGTCTATTATACAGCATTATTCACGTGTGAATATCATAAATACAGTCTATTATACAGCATTATTTACGTGTGAATAATATAAATAGTCTATTATACAGCATTATTCACGTGTGAATAACAAAAATACAGTCTATTATACAGCATTATTCACATGTGGATAATATAAGTGCAGTCTATTATACAGCATTATTCACATGTGAATAATATAAATATAGTCTATTATACAACATTATTCACATGTGAATAACACAAATACAGTCTATTATACAGCATTATTCACATGTGAATAATATAAATACAGTCTATTATACAGCATTATTCACATGTGAATAACACAAATACAGTCTATTATACAGCATTATTCACATGTGAATAATATAAATAGTCTATTATACAGCATTATTCACATGTGAATAACATAAATACAGTCTATTATACAGCATTATTCACATGTGAATAACATAAATACAGTCTATTATACAGCATTATTCACATGTGAATCATTTAAATACAGTCTATTATACAGCATTGTTCACATGTGAATAACATAAATACAGTCTATTATACAGCATTATTAACGTGTGAATATCATAAATACAGTCTATTATACAGCATTATTTACGTGTGAATAATATAAATAGTCTATTATACAGCATTATTCACGTGTGAATAACAAAAATACAGTCTATTATACAGCATTATTCACATGTGGATAATATAAGTGCAGTCTATTATACAGCATTACTCACATGTGAATAATATAAATATAGTCTATTATACAGCATTATTCACATGTGAATAACACAAATACAGTCTATTATACAGCATTATTCACATGTGAATAATATAAATACAGTCTATTATACAGCATTATTCACATGTGAATAACACAAATACAGTCTATTATACAGCATTATTCACATGTGAATAATATAAATACAGTCTATTATACAGCATTATTCACATGTGAATAACATAAATACAGTCTATTATACAGCATTATTCACATGTGAATAACATAAATACAGTCTATTATACAGCATTATTCACATGTGAATCATTTAAATACAGTCTATTATACAGCATTGTTCACATGTGAATAACATAAATACAGTCTATTATACAGCATTATTCACATGTGAATAATATAAATACAGTCTATTATACAGCATTATTCACATGTGAATAATATAAATACAGTCTATTATACAGCATTATTCACATGTGAATAACACAAATACAGTCTATTATACAGCATTATTCACATGTGAATAATATAAATACAGTCTATTTTACAGCATTATTCACATGTGAATAACACAAATACAGTCTATTATACAGCATTATTCACATGTGAATAACATAAATACAGTCTATTATACAGCATTATTCACATGTGAATAATATAAATACAGTCTATTTTACAGCATTATTCACATGTGAATAGCATAAATACAGTCTATTATACAGAATTATTCACAAGTGAATAATATAAGTACAGTCTATTATACAGCATTATTCACATGTGAATAACATAAATGCAGTCTATTATACAGCATTATTCACATGTGAATAACATAAATACAGTCTATTATACAGCATTATTCACATGTGAATAACATAAATACAGTCTATTATACAGCATTATTCACATGTGAATAACATAAATACAGTCTATTATACAGCATTATTCACATGTGAATAACATAAATACAGTCTATTATACAGCATTATTCACATGTGAATAACATAAATACAGTCTATTATACAGCATTATTCACATGTGAATAATATAAATACAGTCTATTATACAGCATTATTCACATGTGAATAACATAAATACAGTCTATTATACAGCATTATTCACATGTGAATAACATAAATACAGTCTATTATACAGCATTATTCACATGTGAATAACATAAATACAGTCTATTATACAGCATTATTTACGTGTGAATAATATAAATACAGTCTATTATACAGCATTATTCACGTGTGAATAACAAAAATACAGTCTATTATACAGCATTATTCACATGTGAATAAAATAAATACAGTCTATTATACAGCATTATTCACATGTGAATAACATGAATACAGTCTATTATACAGCATTATTCACATGTGAATAACATAAATACAGTCTATTATACAGCATTATTCACATGTGAATAACATAAATACAGTCTATTATACAGCATTATTCACATGTGAATAATATAAATACAGTCTATTATACAGCATTATTTGCCCCCGCGACCCCAAAGGGAATAAGCGGTAGAAAATGGATGGATGGATGGATTCACATGTGAATAACATAAATACAGTCTATTATACAGCATTATTCACATGTGAATAATATAAATAGTCTATTATACAGCATTATTCACATGTGAATAATATAAATACAGTCTATTATACAGCATTATTCACATGTGAATAACATAAATACAGTCTATTATACAGCATTATTCACATGTGAATAACATAAATACAGTCTATTATACAGCATTATTTACGTGTGAATAATATAAATACAGTCTATTATACAGCATTATTCACGTGTGAATAACAAAAATACAGTCTATTATACAGCATTATTCACATGTGAATAAAATAAATACAGTCTATTATACAGCATTATTCACATGTGAATAACATGAATACAGTCTATTATACAGCATTATTCACATGTGAATAACATAAATACAGTCTATTATACAGCATTATTCACATGTGAATAACATAAATACAGTCTATTATACAGCATTATTCACATGTGAATAACATAAATACAGTCTATTATACAGCATTATTCACATGTGAATAACATAAATACAGTCTATTATACAGCATTATTCACATGTGAATAACATAAATACAGTCTATTATACAGCATTATTCACATGTGAATAACATAAATACAGTCTATTATACAGCATTATTCACATGTGGATAACATAAATACAGTCTATTATACAGCATTATTCACATGTGAATAATATAAATACAGTCTATTATACAGCATTATTCACATGTGAATAATATAAATACAGTCTATTATATTAACATAAATACAGTCTATTATTCAGCATTATTCACATGTGAATAATATAAGTACAGTATATTATACAGCATTATTCACATGTGAATAACATAAATACAGTCTATTATACAGCATTATTCACATGTGAATCATTTAAATACAGTCTATTATACAGCATTGTTCACATGTGAATAACATAAATACAGTCTATTATACAGCATTATTAACGTGTGAATATCATAAATACAGTCTATTATACAGCATTATTTACGTGTGAATAATATAAATAGTCTATTATACAGCATTATTCACGTGTGAATAACAAAAATACAGTCTATTATACAGCATTATTCACATGTGGATAATATAAGTGCAGTCTATTATACAGCATTACTCACATGTGAATAATATAAATATAGTCTATTATACAGCATTATTCACATGTGAATAACACAAATACAGTCTATTATACAGCATTATTCACATGTGAATAATATAAATACAGTCTATTATACAGCATTATTCACATGTGAATAACACAAATACAGTCTATTATACAGCATTATTCACATGTGAATAATATAAATACAGTCTATTATACAGCATTATTCACATGTGAATAACATAAATACAGTCTATTATACAGCATTATTCACATGTGAATAACATAAATACAGTCTATTATACAGCATTATTCACATGTGAATCATTTAAATACAGTCTATTATACAGCATTGTTCACATGTGAATAACATAAATACAGTCTATTATACAGCATTATTCACATGTGAATAATATAAATACAGTCTATTATACAGCATTATTCACATGTGAATAATATAAATACAGTCTATTATACAGCATTATTCACATGTGAATAACACAAATACAGTCTATTATACAGCATTATTCACATGTGAATAATATAAATACAGTCTATTTTACAGCATTATTCACATGTGAATAACACAAATACAGTCTATTATACAGCATTATTCACATGTGAATAACATAAATACAGTCTATTATACAGCATTATTCACATGTGAATAATATAAATACAGTCTATTTTACAGCATTATTCACATGTGAATAGCATAAATACAGTCTATTATACAGAATTATTCACAAGTGAATAATATAAGTACAGTCTATTATACAGCATTATTCACATGTGAATAACATAAATGCAGTCTATTATACAGCATTATTCACATGTGAATAACATAAATACAGTCTATTATACAGCATTATTCACATGTGAATAACATAAATACAGTCTATTATACAGCATTATTCACATGTGAATAACATAAATACAGTCTATTATACAGCATTATTCACATGTGAATAACATAAATACAGTCTATTATACAGCATTATTCACATGTGAATAACATAAATACAGTCTATTATACAGCATTATTCACATGTGAATAATATAAATACAGTCTATTATACAGCATTATTCACATGTGAATAACATAAATACAGTCTATTATACAGCATTATTCACATGTGAATAACATAAATACAGTCTATTATACAGCATTATTCACATGTGAATAACATAAATACAGTCTATTATACAGCATTATTTACGTGTGAATAATATAAATACAGTCTATTATACAGCATTATTCACGTGTGAATAACAAAAATACAGTCTATTATACAGCATTATTCACATGTGAATAAAATAAATACAGTCTATTATACAGCATTATTCACATGTGAATAACATGAATACAGTCTATTATACAGCATTATTCACATGTGAATAACATAAATACAGTCTATTATACAGCATTATTCACATGTGAATAACATAAATACAGTCTATTATACAGCATTATTCACATGTGAATAATATAAATACAGTCTATTATACAGCATTATTTGCCCCCGCGACCCCAAAGGGAATAAGCGGTAGAAAATGGATGGATGGATGGATTCACATGTGAATAACATAAATACAGTCTATTATACAGCATTATTCACATGTGAATAATATAAATAGTCTATTATACAGCATTATTCACATGTGAATAATATAAATACAGTCTATTATACAGCATTATTCACATGTGAATAACATAAATACAGTCTATTATACAGCATTATTCACATGTGAATAACATAAATACAGTCTATTATACAGCATTATTTACGTGTGAATAATATAAATACAGTCTATTATACAGCATTATTCACGTGTGAATAACAAAAATACAGTCTATTATACAGCATTATTCACATGTGAATAAAATAAATACAGTCTATTATACAGCATTATTCACATGTGAATAACATGAATACAGTCTATTATACAGCATTATTCACATGTGAATAACATAAATACAGTCTATTATACAGCATTATTCACATGTGAATAACATAAATACAGTCTATTATACAGCATTATTCACATGTGAATAACATAAATACAGTCTATTATACAGCATTATTCACATGTGAATAACATAAATACAGTCTATTATACAGCATTATTCACATGTGAATAACATAAATACAGTCTATTATACAGCATTATTCACATGTGAATAACATAAATACAGTCTATTATACAGCATTATTCACATGTGGATAACATAAATACAGTCTATTATACAGCATTATTCACATGTGAATAATATAAATACAGTCTATTATACAGCATTATTCACATGTGAATAATATAAATACAGTCTATTATATTAACATAAATACAGTCTATTATTCAGCATTATTCACATGTGAATAATATAAGTACAGTATATTATACAGCATTATTCACATGTGAATAACATAAATGCAGTCTATTATACAGCATTAAAGATAATAAAACTGTTTCCAAACAGCTTACAAAAGATATGTCGTGTCAGGTATTTTCTGTATTTATTTCCTGTCCAGCGCTCTTATTTCTGTTCACTTCCTGTCCGTTACACCACTCTGGCCTGAGCGCTGTTTACCTCACCTGTGCCTGTTTGGCAGTCTGAGTGCACCTGTTTCGTGGTTGCCAATCAGGCTGCTTTATAAGCCAGCCAGCGCTAGAAGATTGCCTTGGTTTCGGACAAGGTCACTAGTGTTGCGGATTAAATACTTGTCTTACCGCAGTGCTTCTCAAATATTGTCTGTTACACTCCCCCAGGAAGAAGAACATATTTTGTGACTGTAAATGATACTTTGTATATAAAATAGTTATAAGTGTACCTCTGCATGACGCTGTAAGATTATTAACAATAATGGAAACAACACACTGGTCTTTCCCTGTCCCCCATTGTGGTTCCTGTGAAGCCAAGTGCTTAATATGCTTCATCATATTCTGCTACGGCAAAAAAACATCTTCCCCGAGGTCCCACGTGCTTTCTCTGGCATTGTACCGCGCCCCCTCTGGCTTTGTACCACGCCCCCTCTGGCATTGTACCGCGCCCCCTCTGGCATTGTACCGCGCTTCCTCTGGCATTGTACCGCGCCCCCTCTGGCTTTGTACCACGCCCCCTCTGACATTGTACCACGCCCCCTCTGGCATTGTACCGCGCTCCCTCTGGCATTGTACCGCGCTTCCTCTGGCATTGTACCACGCCCCCTCTGGCATTGTACCGCGCCCCCTGTGGCATTGTACCGCGCCCCCTCTGGCATTGTACCACGCCCCCTCTGGCATTGTACCGCGCCCCCTGTGGCATTGTACCGCGCCCCCTCTGGCTTTGTACCGCGCCCCCTGTGGCATTGTACCGCGCCCCCTCTGGCATTGTACCACGCCCCCTCTGGCTTTGTACCGCGCCCCCTCTGGCATTGTACCGCGCCCCCTCTGGCTTTGTACCGCGCCACCTCTGGCATTGTACCGCGCTTCCTCTGGCATTGTACCGCGCCCTCTCTGACTTTGTACCGCGCCCCCTGTGGCATTGTACCACGCCCCCTCTGGCTTTGTACCGCGCCCCCTCTGGCATTGTACCGCGCCCCCTCTGGCTTTGTACCGCGCCCCCTCTGGCATTGTACCGCGCCCCCTCTGGCTTTGTACCGCGCCCCCTCTGGAATTGTACCACGCCCCCTCTGGCATTGTACCGCGCCCCCTCTGGCATTGTACCGCCCCTCCACCCCAGGGGGGCCCTCCCCATTATTTGTCTTACCTGCACAATTGTCCCCTGCACCTTAGGTCACAACTACTGCAGCAATGTGTGAGCTCGACAAAAGCAGATCGAGCTCAACTCCAAACCAATCCCAGCTTTGCAAACTTACACAGCAATTGAGAAGACATAGAAATACAATGAGAAAAAATTAGGAAAACCTAAAATGTACAAGATCAACCATATTAATAATGATACCAATATCAATAATAGTGTTGTTTAATTGTTTTTCATTAAAACAATGATTCTTAAAAAAAGAAATACCGTATTTTCCGCACCATAAGGCGCCCTGGGTTATAAGCCGCGCCTTCAATGAACGGCATATTTCAAAACTTTGTCCACCTATAAGCCGCCCCGTGTTGTAAGCCGCATCTAACTGCGCTAAAGGAATGTCAAAAAAACAGTCAGATAGGTCAGTCAAACTTTAATAATATATTAAAAACCAGCGTTCTAACAACTCTGTTCACTCCCAAAATGTACGGTAATGTGCAAATGTGCAATCACAAACATAGTAAAATTCAAAATAGTGCAGAGCAATAGCAACATAATGTTGCTCGAACGTTAATGTCACAACACAGAAAATAAACATAACGCTCACTTTCTGAAGTTATTCTTCATTCATAAATCCCTCGAATTCTTCTCCTTCGGTGTCCGAATTAAAAAGTTGGGCGAATACGGGATCCAAAATGGCCGGCTCCGTCTCGTCGAAGTCATCGGAGTGGCAGATGTTGGCGTATGTCGTCCGGCGCTGTCTCCCTGTCTTAGCGAAGGTGTGTTCGCCTTCGGTCATCCATTGTTCCCACGCCGTTCGCAGTCGTGCTTTAAATGCCTTGTTGACACCAATATCCAGCGGTTGGAGTTCTTTGGTTAATCCACCCGGAATGACGGCGAGTGTTGTATTTGTGTGCTTCACTTGTTTTTTGACACCATCTGTGATGTAAGTTTAAATTCTGCGTTATACGCGTGTCGCTTAGTAGGAGCCATTATGTGGTCTTTACAGATGTAAACACACAAAGGAAATGAAACGTAATACCCGCGCGCTTCTTCTTCTACGGGGGCGGGTGGTTGCTTACCGTAGAAGAAGAAGCGCTTCCTCTTCTATGGGGGCGGGTGCTTACCTTGGCAGTTGCTTACCATAGAAGAAGAAGCGCTTCCTCTTCTACGGGGAAAAAAGATGGCGGCTGTTTACCGTAGTTGCGAGACCGAAACTTTATGAAAATAAATATTTATATTAATCCATATATAAGGCGCACCGGGTTATAAGCCGCACTGTCAGCTTTTGTGAAAATTTGTGGGTTTTAGGTGCGGCTTATAGTGCGGAAAATACGGTACATATATTCAAATTGATTATTAAAAATGATGAATCAATTTAGAATCTGAAGAAATAAAGCCTTCAGTTCTGTACTACTGAAAACTACAAACCACTTTAGTCATGTTTTTATTTACAGAGTCATTATTTTAGAATATTTAAAAGTTTTATTTTAGATTAAACGTATTCAATTTATTATGTATTGCTATTTTTCTATTTTATGTATTCAATTCAATTAATGTATTTACTTTATGTATATTTTAAATGAGTATGTATGTATATTCATGCCTTTGTTTCTTTTCCACGAATACACAATTGTCTGCCATGAATGCAAAAGGAAGAAGAAGTACGTTGTTGAACTCTTCTTCTCCTATCTCTGCAGCCATCTAAACCAAATAAACCCTCACAATGAGATGTTTACCAAAAGGGCTTTTAAACCGATGATGATGATGATGATGATGATGAATTGACGGCAAAAAAACCAACTTGCCCTTCAAGTACTTAAGTACTTGACCCTATGCTGTGTCACGCTGCTCAATGTACAGCATGAACTACTTGTTCATCACACACACATCATACACACATCGTACACCAGTGACGTGCGGTGAGGTTGATGGCTGGTGAGGCACTGACTTCATCACAGTCAGATTTACAAACATATGAACCCTAAAGAGTATCTTATTCACCATTTGATTGGCAGCAGTTAACGGGTTATGTTTAAAAGCTCATACCAGCATTCTTCCCTGCTTGGCACTCAGCATCAAGGCTTGGAATTGGGGGTTAAATCACCAAAAATTATTCCCAGGCTGCTGCCCACTGCTCCCCTCACCTCCCAGGGGGTGATCAAGGGGATGGGTCAAATGCAGAGGACAAATTTCACCACACCTAGTGTGTGTGTGACAATCATTGCTACTTTTACTTAACTTTAACTTTACACATACAAACTGTAGCACACAAAAAAGCACATTTAATAAAAAAAACTTTATTATGGTCTTACCTTTACTTATAAATGAAGTCCATGCGCCGCTGTTGTGCTGGATTAATGCACCCCCTGACGGGAGTGTTATATCAACTAAAGCCCTCACCTCAACTTTCCACGTGCAAGATTGAATCTATTTAAAAAAGTGTAACCGAGGGTTTATAAATGTCGCCAATACTGTATGTAACTACAAAATAACAAACACGGAGGCTCCAGTTTACACGAGGACCACTTTATTTACCTTCTTTCAAAAACCTCCGCTCCACTCCAACGTGTCAAAATTCCCCTCTCAGCGCCTTCAAAATAAGAGCTCAAGGCATATACTGTATAACAGCGCATAACAGGAACTTAACATCACAAAGAGGAAAGCCCATAAAAATAGGTTACAAAAGTTATTTAATAAGAAGCCAAAAAGTGCAAAAACAATAATGTTGGTGTTGGAGGAGTTGTGAATTAGATACACCTGCAGTCTGCAGGTGTATCTAATGTTGTGGCCCTGCAGTCATTCACAATTCCTCCAACACGAACATTATTGTTTTTGCACTTTTTGGCTTCTTATGAAATAACTTTTTTAAATAGATTCAATCTTGCACATGGAAAGTTTAAGTGTGGGCTTTAGTTGATATAACACTCCCGTCAGGGGGTGCATTCTACGGCGGGGGTGCAGGAGGCGGGATTACTGGAGCCTCAGCCAGTGCGTCTTTTGCATCCGTTTTATGATCGCTCAGCACAAGAAATACGTTACACACATACAGTTGTTGACAAAATACACTGTACATTATATACCTCAGCTAACTAAACTATGGAAATGTATAATATAATTCATATAGCAATACGGTCTCACTGCACAGCAGGCCAGCAGTTAGCCGAGTCATTGCGCAATCCATGTTGAGGCACTGAGTGAGGTGCCTCAACTGGCTGCTGATCACCGCACCGTCTCTTCTCAGTATTTCAACGGCAAATGTGAAAATTCAGCGATTTTGAATAAAAATAATCTAAAACTGGTGAAGTTAAATGGAAAATAACTTTATAGTATAATCACTGGATACATATAACAATTTAATAAAAAAAAAATATTTTTACATTTTTTTTCTTTCCATGATGGCAGGTGAGGCCCCGCCTCACCTGCCTCTAGTGACCGCACGTCACTGTCGTACACACTGTTACACAATGTACAGCATGAGCTACTTGTTCATCACACATCGTACACACATCGTACACACATCGTACACACTGTTACACAATGTACACAATGTACAGCATGAGCTACTCGTTCTTCACACATCGTACACACACACACACATCGTACACACTGTTACACAATGTACACAATGTACAGCATGAGCTACTTGTTCATCACAAATCGTACACACACATCGTACACACATCGTACACACATCGTACACACTGTTACACAATGTACACAATGTACAGCATGAGCTACTCGTTCTTCACACATCGTACACACACACACACACACACACACACACACATCGTACACACTGTTACACAATGTACACAATGTACAGCATGAGCTACTTATTCATCACACATCGTACACACATCGTACACACTGTTACACAATGTACATAATGCACAACATGAACTACTTGTTCATCACACATCGTACACACATCGTACACAATGTTACATAACGTACACAATGTTGTTCATCAGACATCGTACACAATGTTACACAATGATGTTCATCAGACATCGTACACAGTGTTACACAATGTTGTTCATTACACATCGTACATGTTGTTACACAATGTTGTTCATCAGACATCGTACACGTTGTTACACAATGTACACAATGTTGTTCATCACACATCGTACACGTTGTTACACAACGTACACAATGTTGTTCATCACACATCGTACACAATGTTACACAACATACACAATGTTGTTCATCAGACATCGTACACATTGTTACACAACGTACACAATGTTGTTCATCAGACATCGTACACAATGTTACACGATGTTGTTTATCAGACATCGTACGCAATGTTACACAATGTTGTTCATCTGACATCGTACACAATGTTACACAATGTTGTTCATCAGACATTGTACGCAACGTACACAATGTTGTTCACCAGACATCATACACAATGTTACACAATGTTGTTCATCAGACATCGTACACAATGTTACACAATGTACACTATGTTGTTCATCACACATCGTACACGTTGTTACACAACGTACACACTGTTGTTCATCAGACATCGTACACAATATTACACAATGTTGTTCATCAGACATCGTACACAATGTTACACAATGTACACAATGTTGTTCATCACACATCGTACACGTTGTTACACAACGTACACAATGTTGTTCATCAGACATCGTACACGTTGTTACACAACGTACATAATGTTGTTCATCACACATCACACACGCTGTTACACAACGTACATAATGTTGTTCATCACACATCGTACACGTTGTTACACAATGCACACAATGTTGTTCATCACACATCGTACACGTTGTTACACAACGTACACAATGTTGTTCATCACACATCGTACACGCTGTTACACAACGTACATAATCTTGTTCATCACACATCGTACACAATGTTACACAATGTTGTTCATCAGACATCGTACACAATGTTACACAATGTTGTTCATCAGACATTGTACGCAATGTTACACAATGTTGTTCATCACACATCGTACACGTTGTTACACAATGTACATAATGTTGTTCATCACACATCGTACACGCTGTTACACAACGTACATAATGTTGTTCATCACACATCGTACACGTTGTTACACAATGTACACAATGTTGTTCATCACACATGGTACACATTGTTACACAATGTACACAATGTTGTTCATCACACATGGTACACATTATTACACAATGTACACAATGTTGTTCATCACACATCGTACACGTTGTTACACAATGTACACAATGTTGTTCATCACACATCGTACACGTTGTTACACAACGTACACAATGTTGTTCATCACACATCGTACACAATGTTACACAACGTACACAATGTTGTTCATCAGACATCGTACACATTGTTACACAACGTACACAATGTTGTTCATCAGACATCGTACACAATGTTACACGGTGTTGTTCATCAGACATCATACACAATGTTACACAATGTTGTTCATTAGACATCGTACACAATGTTACACAATGTTGTTCATCAGACATCGTACACAACGTACACAATGTTGTTCATCAGACATCGTACACAATGTTACACAATGTTGTTCATCACACATCGTACACAACGTACACAATGTTGTTCATCAAACATCGTACACAATGTTACACAATGTTACACAATGTTGTTCATCAGACATCGTACACAATGTTGTTCATCACACACCGTACACAATGTTGTTCATCAGACATCGTACACAACATACACAATGTTGTTCATCAAACATTGTACACAATGTACACAATGTTGTTCATCAGACATCATACACAATGTTACACAATGTTGTTCATCAGACATCGTACACAACGTATACAATGTTGTTCATCAAACATCGTACACAATGTTACACAATGTTGTTCATCAGACATCGTACACGATGTTACACAATGTTGTTCATCAGACATCGTACACAATGTTACACAATGTTGTTCATCAGACATGGTACACAATGTTGTTCATCAGACATGGTAACAGGATGTTCCTCGCAGCCGATTGCAAGCCGTCCTCAGCTTGTACTCTGTGCTGCATTCAGCCCAGCAAACAGTGGTGTTCCATGGACTTAGTCTCACATGGTTTTGTTTCAATGACCCAATATCTCACTCAGAAATCAAAGATTAGATGAGGAATCCAAAAACTGAAAACAGATTTTCTTTTATTACTTTTTTTTCCAACCAGCATGAGCTATGTTACTCCAGATTGTCAGATGACTAAAACAACTTTAATTAAAATGCCATATTTTTCAGACCATAGGGCGCACTCGATCCTTAGGCGCACTGCCGATGAGCGGGTCTATTCACATATATTTTTATATAAAAGGTCTCATTTTATGATTTTTTTTGTCCTAAATGTAAAAGACTTCCTTGTGGTCTACATAACATGTGATGGTGCTTCTTTGCTCAAAATGTTGCATAGATGATGTTTTACACATCATCTTCAACTCACTTTCTGACAGTCGCTTCAGGATCCGCCGTTTTTTGGCTACTCTTATTTACGTGCCTCCACTTTGACAGCATCTTATCTTATCTCATATTTTGTTGTAGTTTTTTGCGCTTCCATAGCGAGTCTACTGACAGATATACGTTAGAAGTGTAAGCTACTTTGTATAAGAAATGGCAACAGCGGAGGATGAATGTCCCACAACAAGACGATAGAGAAAAAGGAGGAGCTTATTGACTACCACACCAACTACAATGGTGGAAACCTGCAATTTTTCGGGACTTGTGCAGAGCCCAAATACACATCAGCAGGTACAAAAAGTAATGTAAAACTGCATCACTATATATAAATTAAAGATGCGTCAATAATCGATTGTTAATGGAATCGTAGCTCCTGAAAGATTCTAACCTCTACGAATTACAGCTGAATTTGTCTTTCCTTATGTCCCGTAGGAATATATTCAGTAAGTTTTGAAGTTGAATTGGCTACCAGACCAATAGAAAGACATTATGTTACGTTTCTGGGTAGAAGGTTACATTCTTATTGTCTAAGTAGATGAATAAAATAAGCAGAGATAATACCAGAACCAGAATCCACTTTATTGGCCGAGCATGTTCAACACACAAATAGTTTGATTAGACTGTACTCTCTTGTTCCATTTAAAGAACAAATATGAGCACATGACTAAACTATGAACATGTACTTTAATAACTAACATCTGCAAGGCTAATAAATTATAGTGCAATGGTAAATACCTAAAACAAGAAGATGATGACGTGAACATGAGTTAGTACATTTACAGTGACTGATTAGTTCCAGAGTTATTCCACAGCCTTCATCAGATTGACAGCCTGAGGGAAGAACCTGTTCTCATGTCGGGCCTGTTTGGGTGTACAGTGATTTGTAACGCCTGCCGGAGGGGAGGAGTTTGAACAGTTTGTGACAAGGGTGTGAACGGTCTGCAGTGATGCTACCTGCCCGTTTCCTGACCCTGGACCGCTATATATCCTGGATGGGTGGTACGGTCGACACCGATGATCTTCTCCGCAGTCCTGATTGCAGATCCAAACCAGACAGTAATGGAGGTGCACAATACAGACGGAATGATGAATTTGTAGAACATGATCAGCAGGTCTTGGGGCAGGTTGAACTTCTTGAGCATACGCAGGAAATTCATTCTCTGCTGTGCCTTTTTTCTCATTGTGTCTATGTGGGAGGTCCACTTCAGGCTCTGTCAAATTGTCGATCTCAGGAACCTGAAAGAGTCCACAGTAGACATGGTGCTGTTCAGAAGAGTGTGGGGGCTTCTCCTGAAGTCCACTGTCATCTCCACAGTCTTGAGCAAGTTTAGTTCCAGATGGTTCTGACTGCACCAGAGCAACAGCTGTTCCACCTCCCGTCTGTAGGCAGACTCGTCACCGTCCGATAACTGTGGTGTCGTCTGCGAACTTCATTGGTGGAGAGGGAGAAAAGCTGTGGGAAGAGAACGCACCCCTGGGGGGCGCCAGTACTTATTGTCCGGGTGTTGGATGTGATGCTACCTAGCCTTACCTGCTGCCTACTGTCGGCCAGAAAGTTGGTGATCCACTGACAGGTGGAGGCCTACACCGTTAGCTGGGTGAGTTTGCGGTGCAGGATGTCCGAGATGATGGTTTTAAATGCAGATCTGAAGTCCACAAACGGGATCCTTTGCAATAACTTAAAGTAGCAGTAGAGTGGAAAAACAAGATTCCTCTATAATGGAGCTATTATCATCTATATTTGATTTATGACACCTAAAGACTTATAAAGTCTGCAAATAAATAGATATAATCAAAATAGTAACAATCTCTCAGAGGTTCCTGAACCATTTTGAGAAGATAATGAGGAAGCCAGACACGCGATCCCTTCCCCATCAACAACAATGCAAATCATGCAGACTTTGTGAGAGTCAACAACGATTACTTTGTTACTAAGTATGATCCAGAACCTTATATTGTTGATCCTGAATATAAGGATGATTTACTAGATTTAGAAAGCTCTGCTAAACAAATCCAGCTTTAGTCAAACAATGAGCGATAAGCCATCGCTTACTGTACAATGTCTGCTCTCGCTGTGATAACGGCTGATAGGATGTCCATATCTTCCCGTTTGTATAAAGAATTGATCATGTTGCACACGAAGGGTTAACAAGGAAAAGTCACCCTGTAGACACTGTTGTCAGTTGTGTGTGTTTGTCTCCATCTCAAGGTATACATTGAATGTCACAGATGAACAACTTCTAAATTCATGGATAAATCCTCCTATTATCCTGATGATATACATGATTTATAATCTAGAATAATAATAATAATAATAATTGGGATTTATATAGCGCTTTTCTAAGTACCCAAAGTCGCTTTACATGTAGAACCCATCATTCATTCACACCTGGTGGTGGTAAGCTACTTTCATAGCTGCAGCTGCCCTGGGGTAGACTGACGGAAGCGTGGCTGCAATTTGCGCCAACGGCCCCTCCGACCACCACCTATCATTCATCATTCAATTCACCGGTGTGAGTGGCACCGGGGGCAAAGGGTGAAGTGTCCCGCCCAAGGACACAACGGCAGCGATTTTTGGATGGTAAGAGGCGGGGAGCGAACCTGCAACCCTCAGGTTTCTGGCACGGTTGCTCTACCCACTATGCCATGCCGCCCCTGTAATAACTTTGATGAGCCGAGACGCAATGATGCGGCAGCAGCAGGACCTGGCTGCCGGCTCACAGTAAGAAGCAGCAAAGAGCTACTTAGCTGTCTGTATCATTGTGTCGCTGACAAATAGTTTGTTTGCATTAGTACTTATAATAATAACATCTCTAACATTTGGTTAATATTCAGGTCACAAAATATGTATAAAAAGTATTGTTGGCGGGTTTTGGATGGTTATTTAGAGGGTTTTGTGGGCAAAATAGAGAGCCCCCATTGACTACATTGTTAGCAGACTTTTTATGTATTTATTTATTTACGACTTAGAATGCATAAGAAAAGAAAAACGTGTGTTAATGTCTTGTATAGAGATTGTGAATGCTAAACAGCACATCTCTGTCTAATGGTTGCGTATTTCCAGTATGACTGATCTAATAATACGGTCAGAGTGCCGAAGCGTTGTCATTGTGACGTCAATCTCCGGAAAAAGCCAAATGTATTTGTAGCGGTACTTTCAAAATGGCTGACTGAATTTGAAGGTTTTTTGTGATGTTTAGTATGTGTTTTTACATACTTTGCGTATTGTAAATGCGATTGGATCTGGTTTAATGGATACAATGAAACACCATCCATCCATCCATCCATCTTCTTCCGCTTATCCGAGGTCGGGTCGCGGGGGCAGCAGCCTAAGCAGGGAAGCCCAGACTTCCCTCTCCCCAACCACTTCGTCCAGCTCTTCCTGTGGGACCCCGAGGCGTTCCCAGGCCAACCGGGAGACATAGTCTTCCCAACGTGTCCTGGGTCTTCCCCGTGGCCTCCTACCGGTCGGACGTGCCCTAAACACCTCCCTAGGGAGGCGTTCGGGTGGCATCCTGACCAGATGCCCGAACCACCTCATCTGGCTCCTCTCCATGTGGAGGAGCAGCGGCTTTACTTTGAGCTCCTCCCGGATGGCAGAGCTTCTCACCCTATCTCTAAGGGAGAGACCCGCCACCCGGCGGAGGAAACTCATTTCGGCTGCTTGTACCCGTGATCTTGTCCTTTCGGTCATAACCCAAAGCTCATGACCATAGGTGAGGATGGGAACGTAGATCGACCGGTAAATTGAGAGCTTTGCCTTCCGGCTCAGCTCCTTCTTCACCACAACGGACCAATACAGCGTCCGCTTTACTGAAGACGCCGCACCGATCCGCCTGTCGATCTCACGATTCACTCTTCCCTCACTCGTGAACAAGACTCCGAGGTACTTGAACTCCTCCACTTGGGGCAAGATCTCCTCCCCAACCCGGAGATGGCACTCCACCCTTTTCCGGGCGAGAACCATGGACTCGGATTTGGAGGTGCTCATTCTCTTCCCAGTCGCTTCACACTCAGCTGCGAACCGATCCAGTGAGAGCTGAAGGTCCTGGCCAGATGAAGCCATCAGGACCACATCATCTGCAAAAAGCAGAGACCTAATCCTGCAGCCACCAAACCAGATCCCCTCAACGCCTTGACTGCGCCTAGAATTCTGTCCATAAAAGTTCAGAACAGAATGGGTGACAAAGGGCAGCCTTGGCGGAGTCCAACCCTCACTGGAAACGTGTCCGACTTACTGCCGGCAATGCGGACCAAGCTCTGGCACTGATCATACAGGGAGCGGACTGCCACAATCAGACAGTCCGATACCCCATACTCTCTGAGCACTCCCCACAGGACTTCCCGAGGGACACGGTCGAATGGCTTCTCCAAGTCCACAAAACACATGTAGACTGGTTGGGCAAACTCCCATGCACCCTCAAGGACCCTGCCGAGAGTATAGAGCTGGTCCACAGTTCCACGACCAGGACGAAAACCACACTGTTCCTCCTGAATCCGAGGTTCGACTATCCGGCGTAGCCTCCTCTCCAGTACACCTGAATAGACCTTACCGGTAAGGCTGAGGAGTGTGATCCCCCGATAGTTAGAACACACCCTCCGGTTCCCCTTCTTAAAGAGAGGAACCACCACCCCGGTTTAGACAAGCAGTAGAAAATGGTTGGTTGGTTGGTTTAAAGTAGCAATAGAAGGGAAAAAACAAGTTGAACTTATATGCTTAACAATGAAACACAATTAAGCATATAAGTTCAACTTGTTTTTCCCTTCTATTGCTACTTTAAACCAACCAACCAACCAACCATTTTCTACTGCTTGTCTAAACCAATTTCCATACTAAGTTTATTAAGTCAATAAGTAACATTGAAACAAGACTGCTCAGTCTGCGTGATTCTCAAAACAAGCAGAAAAGTGCAAATAATTCCCTGGGTTGTGTATTTTCATAAACCTAACACTTTTACATTGAACATGTTTTAAAACTGTAAACAATGGTCACCCTTCAGTTTTGTCAGTTTATTCCTTGTCAAAAAAGATGTATCATTTTTGGCAAATTTGCAATAATATTGTTTACATTGTAGCTTATCAGAAGGCATGAAAGTGCATACTTGCATGTATTGTCCCTGAACAATTTAAAAATGCCTTGAACCCTGAAATATTTCAAACCGTTTTTGGGGTTTTTTCATAAATAAAAACACAATTAACCTTTACTAATTCTTTCAAACCTATTTCATAGCATTTGTCTTTTTATATGAACACATGGCTTCAGACTTGATAATGCTACTCTTAACTCTTGCTCAATGTCAAGCTTGGCTCTGTACTTTGTTTTTATTGCAGCAACTTTAGAGAAAACATCTCACAGAGATAGGATGTTGCAAAGGGTAGTAAAATTGAATAAAACACAGACCGGTCTTTGCGTCCAAAGGCTATATAATGTTGGTCGTACTGCCAGGCTTCTGGTTATCGTCAATTGTTTTCTTTGCCGCTGACGACAACTCCTTCTTTTTTTCACTCACAAACGTCTCCGATCTCTCCGCCTCTGGTAGCTTGTAAACGTGTTTCTGTGTACCGTATTTTCCGCACCATAAGGCGCCCTGGGTTATAAGCCGCGCCTTCAATGAACGGCATATTTCAAAACTTTGTCCACCTATAAGCCGCCCCGTGTTATAAGCCGCATCTAACTGCGCTAAAGGAATGTCAAAAAAACAGTCAGATAGGTCAGTCAAACTTTAATAATATATTAAAAACCAGCGTGATGTGGGCGCGCATGGAGTCGTATATCAACATGGACGGAGCTGCGTGAAAAAAGCCACCCGGCCTCTTCGCGTAAACTTACCTTAACCACTCGCTCATCTTTTCTTCATCCATCCATCCTTTCGAGTTAGCTTTTATGATGACGCCGGCTGGAAAGGTCTCTTTTGGCAAGGTCTTCGTTTTGAATATCACCATGGGTGGAAGTTTCTGGCCATTAGCATGGCAAGCTAGAACCACAGTGAAGGATGACTTCTCATTCCCTGTGGTGCGAATATTCACCGTACGTGCTCCCGTTGTATCCACAGTGCGGTTCACAGGAATATCAAAAGTCAGTGGAACCTCGTCCATGTTGATAATGTTCTCTGGCCGGATCTTTTTTTCAGCTATCTTGTTTTTACAATATGCACGGAAAGTAGCCAGCTTTTCTTGAAAGTCTTTAGGCAGTTGCTGTGAAATAGTAGTCCGTGTGCGGATGGAGAGATTGCGTCTTGGAAACCTGTCGCTTAGTAGGAGCCATTTTGTGGTCTTTACAGATGTAAACACACAAAGGAAATGAAACGTAATATCCGCGCGCTTCTTCTTCTTCTACGCGGGCGGGTGGTTGCTTACAGTAGAAGAAGAAGCGCTTCCTGTTCTATGGGGGCGGGTGCTTACCTTGGCGGTTGCTTGCGTAGAAGAAGAAGCACTTCCTCTTCTACGGGGAAAAAAGATGCCGGCTGTTTACCGTAGTTGCGAGACCGAAACTTTATGAAAATGAATCTTAATATTAATCCATATATAAAGCGCACCGGGTTATAAGCCGCACTGTCAGCTTTTGAGTAAATTTGTGGTTTTTAGGTGTGGCTAATAGTGCGGAAAATACGGTACTTACTACTTCTACTGGACAGACCAGAGTGCATGTTGGTTAGATTGAGCACTGCCGCCATCTAGCTGCAGACTTGTGCATTGTCCTAACATGAATTGTACATTGTAGACACAAAAAAATAAAAATTCCCCAGTAACCCTAAAGGGGGTCCCAACCTAGTGTTTGAGAAACACTGGGCGAAACAGTTTATCGGGGTCATTGTTGCTCACGGAGTTGACTCACTGGAAAATACTGTCCTTTAGCGTTTCGGCCCAAAATTGCATTGCATCCCCGACGCAAAACATCCATAAATTAAGCCTCCAACAAATAACAGGAGTTAGAAACATTCTGGTCACAGAAGGTGACCAGAATGCCATTTGTTTACAAGTGAATGGAATGCTAACATGGGGGATTCCGACTATTTTGGACTGGTAGTAGTCGATCCAGAGCGATCGTTCTGCCACACAACACCTCAATGCTAACGAGAGGAAATTACACCAACGACTGTCGTTGGCTTTGATAGTTAAGGTTGCTCGTTTGTATCAAAACAGTTGTATTCTCACTACGAAAGGGCAAAACCATCCCCGCCCAGGCACACCCCCTGGTTTTTGGAGTATAGACATTTGGGGTTTTGGCACCAGCCGCTAGACTAGATCTGACCAATCTAAGTCTAAGACTAGATCTGACCAATCTAAGTCTGTGAGCGTGAACTGATAAAGCCTACTGAGGTATTGACACCAACCGCTAGACTAGATCTGACCAATCTAAGTGTATGATCAAGTCTAAGACTAGATCTGACCAATCTAAGTCTAAGTCTAGATCTGACCAATCTAAGTCCATGACCATGAACTGATGAAGCCTACTCTGATGAGAGGCAAACATCTTCTAAAGCAAACCAAACGGTCCAGTTGCGATTGATTGAATGTCCCGAGAGGACAATGACCTGGTTGATCGAGAACATTCATAGACATCCATAGGACAACAAACTGACTGCACAGAAGCATAAACCAGCCTTAAAGGGGAACTGCTCATTTGTTGTTAATCTGAGCCTTGCAAATGGGTGGGACTTTGCAATGCCCCTAAATTGGGAGCCAGCTGTATCCCTTGAAGTGATACTTGATACAACAGTAGCATGAGGTGGTCACCTTCCAAGGTGTGAAACATGGTGTGCCGGGTTTTTACATAACAAGCCTTTTTTTCTGATCACATTGGCTTTGATCCAGGCTCCATTTCACCGACTGTGACCAATGGGTCTGAAGGAACACGCCACAGGCTCGACACCGACTGCTTTTGTATTCAAATGAGGACGTATAACACGGAGCATATGTGGCACGGCGGTAAAGCTCGCTGTCCGTTTTTGAAAGCAAGTCTGTAGATGAAAGCTCCTGGCGCCTCCTCTCTGGTGAGCTCCTTCTCTGGGTTTGAGAGAAATATGGGAGCTCCCGCTTTGATTCTCATGACAAGGTTTTTCCTCTGAGAGCCTGGAAGTTTCACTCTCATGGCTCCAGACGGGATTCTTGGGGTTCTGCCACTGTGGCGGTAGGGGGAAAAAAAAGAAGAGGCAAACAAACCCCAAAACATAACAAAAAAACATCCAAATGTCATATTTTTGTTATTTCAGTAATCTCCGTACAACCCGGGGGTTAAACTGTTTCTGGCTCCACAGTTTTAACCGCCTTTGTTTGTTTTCTGACCATGAAACTAACCACAGAATAACAGTGGGAGCGGACTTGTTGGCTGTTTGGTCTAGCTCCATGTTCCCCCCCCCCCCGCTTGCTTCGCTCTGCTGCGCTTTGATGATCGCAGTCTTTTGGGCTTTTGGGATAATCTGTTTCTGATGGACATAACCATGAAGTGAGGATCCATCCTCCATGTCTTCAAACAACACCCGCAAAAGACATTTGCAATGTTTTGGACAACATACTACTGCTACACCAATAATAATTAAAGCTGCAAGCAGCGATGGACGGGACCGACTTTGACGGCACATAAAATCCAAACCGGAGCAGTAATTAAAACTCTTTGGTCAACTTTTAATCAGAAGGGTTCAATCTCTCTCCTGTGCTAGTTTGAAGCCGACACGACAAACGTGCTCAGAGGAGATAATTTTTTAAAAAGTTGACCAGGTTTTTACAAACTTTTGTTTTGAAGGGGGAATAGCAAACTTCCTGTTGATTTTTGCTGGGGGTTGTCAATGAATAAAATGTAGGTCTAAGTGAGACCTACATAGAGGTTTTTGTTTCAGGTCTCTACGGCATTTTTACTGGAAGTTGCAGGCAGTTTTGTCTGTGTTTTCTTCCAAGGAGAAGTTTTGTCTGTGTTTTCTTCCTAGGGGGCGCTAGAGCGTAATTTTGAGTTTTGGGGTTAGGTTTTTTATTAGATTGCAATTTTCGCCAGTCCTGATGTGTGTGTCCAGTTTGGTGAGTTTTGAAGCATTTTAAGGGGGTCAAATTACAACCCAAAGAGGCAAAAAAGACTGTTTTTACTAAAGTGTTGTTTTGAAGGGGGAATAGCAAACTTCCTGTTGATTTTTGCTGACCGGTGTTAGTGTATGAAATCTAGGTCTAAGTGAGACCTACATAGAGGTTTTTGTTTCATGTCTCTACGACATTCCTACTGGAAGTTACAGGCAGTTTTGTCAGTTTTTTCCTAGGAGGCGCTAGAGCGCAATTTTCAATTTCGTTTTTTTTTTTTTTTTTTATTAGATTGCAATTTTCGCCAGTCCTGATGTGTGTGTCAAATTTGGTGAGTTTTGAAGCATGTTAAGAGGGTCAAATTACAGCTCAAAGAGGCGGCCGGTATAATAATAATAAAACCTTACAATTACAAAGGGACATTGCGGTCCCTAATAATAATAATAGCAATATTATTTGATTAGATTTATATTGCGCTGAAAGCGCTTTGCAAAACCACATCTGGAGCCTCAGAATCAGCTTTGTTACCATGCTAGAATTTTGACTCTGGTCAACATCACTCTCTCTGATAACTAATAATAGTCTAATAGATATAGAGAGAGGCTCCAGCACCCCCCGCCACCCCAAAAGGGACAAGCGGTAGAAAATGCATGGATGGATAGATATAGACATTGGTTTTATACTTCACACATTTACATAGAAGTTAGGTAGAATGTTTTGTAAGAGGATGTGAAGTTAGGATCCTCTGGATCAGACCGATAGAAACATGGCCTGCAATTGGAACACAACTATGGATAGCCACCAAATGTTGAACTTTTAGGGGTACTGACCAAATTATGTCAGTTTTAGTAAAGTTAGCATATTGTTGGTTGCAAATGGCATCACGTCTGGTTCAAGCACGTGGTAGGCAAACGTAATGTTCTGCTCTAGGCGACAAAGCAAGCACACCTGATGAAAAGTGCTCAAAAGTAAGGCTCAACTTTTTAAAATATGCTAGCTGGATGCTAATTTGATATGCCACTGATGTTCAATGCGCATGCGCAATTTTCCACATTTGGTATGGAAAGACAGGAGGGATAAAAAGCCAGAAATGGGTTTTTTTGTACATCTTACACTAAATAAAACATAAACACATGCAGCTAGTGTAACCAAGAATCCAGTGAGAAGTAGCGTAAGCAGGGCAGGAACTTGAAACACTTCTTTTATTTGCAATGGACTTGTCGTTTTCTCATCAAAACTAGGTCACACACACTTCCGCCCTTCAGAATAAGAGCGCACGCGTCACATTCTGTCCAATTGTGTTACCATATCTTGAGTTATTGTGCAGAAATATGGGGAAACAACTACAAATGTGCACTTCATTCACTGACTGTGTTTATAAAAAAAAAAGATAAATTAGAATAATACATAATGTTGGATGTACATAATGTTTTGCCTCAGCGGTCGCAGAGGCAAAAACTCGGACATGGTAGGAGTTCGGGGAAGCCATGGAAAACGACTTCCGGACGGCTTCGAAGCAATTCTGGACCACCATCCGCCGCCTCAGGAAGGGGAAGCAGTGCAGTGTCAACACCGTGTATGGTGAGGATGGTGCTCTGCTGACCTCGACTGCGGATGTTGTGGATCGGTGGAGAGAATACTTCGAAGACCTCCTCAATCCTACCAGCACGTCTTCCTATGAGGAAGCAGGGCCTGTGGAATCTGAGGTGGGCTCTCCTATTTCTGGGTCTGAGGTTGCTGAGGTAGTTAAAAAGCTCCTCGGTGGCAAGGCCCCGGGGGTAGATGAGATCCGCCCGGAGTTCCTTAAGGCTCTGGATGTTGTGGGGCTGTCTTGGTTGACAAGACTCTGCAACATTGCGTGGACATCGGGGGCGGTACCTCTGGATTGGCAGACCGGGGTGGTGGTTCCTCTCTTTAAGAAGGGGAACCAGAGGGTGTGTTCCAACTATCGTGGGATCACACTCCTCAGACTTCCCGGTAAGGTCTATTCAGGTGTACTGGAGAGGAGGCTACGCCGGATAGTCGAACCTCGGATTCAGGAGGAACAGTGTGGTTTTCGTCCTGGTCGTGGAACTGTGGACCAGCTCTATACTCTCGGCAGGGTCCTTGAGGGTGCATGGGAGTTTGCCCAACCAGTCTACATGTGCTTTGTGGACTTGGAGAAGGCATTCGACCGTGTACCCCGGGAAGTCCTGTGGGGAGTGCTCAGAGAGTATGGGGTAACGGACTGTCTTATTGTGGCAGTTCGCTCCCTGTATAATCAGTGTCAGAGCTTGGTCCGCATTGCTGGCAGTAAGTCGGACACGTTTCCGGTGAGGGTTGGACTCCGCCAAGGCTGCCCTTTGTCACCGATTCTGTTCATAACCTTTATGGACATAATTTCTAGGCACAGTCAGGGCGTTGAGGGGATCTGGTTTGGTGGCTGCAGGATTAGGTCTCTGCTATTTGCAGATGATGTGGTCCTGATGGCTTCCTCCGGCCAAGATCTTCAGCTCTCACTGGATCGGTTCACAGCCGAGTGTGAAGCGACTGGGATGGGAATCAGCACCTCCAAGTCCGAGTCCATGGTTCTCTCCCGGAAAAGGGTGGAGTGCCATCTCCGGGTTGGGGAGGAGATCTTGCCCCAAGTGGAGGAGTTCAAGTACCTCGGAGTCTTGTTCACGAGTGGGGGAAGAGTGGATCGTGAGATCGACAGGCGGATCGGTGCGGCGTCTTCAGTAATGCGGACACTGTATCGATCCGTTGTAGTGAAGAAGGAGCTGAGCCGGAAGGCAAAGCTCTCGATTTACCGGTCGATCTACGTTCCCATCCTCACCTATGGTCATGAGCTTTGGGTCATGACCGAAAGGACAAGATCACGGGTACAAGCGGCCGAAATGAGTTTCCTCCGCCGAGTGGCGGGTCTCTCCCTTAGAGATAGGGTGAGAAGCTCTGTCATCCGGGAGGAGCTCAAAGTAAAGCCGCTGCTCCTCCACATGGAGAGGAGCCAGATGAGGTGGTTCGGGCATCTGGTCAGGATGCCACCCGAACGCCTCCCTAGGAAGGTGTTTCGGGCACGTCCGACCGGTAGGAGGCCACGGGGAAGACCCAGGACACGCTGGGAAGACTTTGTCTCCCGGCTGGTCTGGGAACGCCTCGGGATCCCCCGGGAGGAGCTGGACGAAGTGGCTGGGGAGAGGGAAGTCTGGGCTTCCCTGCTTAAGCTGCTGCCCCCGCGACCCCACCTCGGATAAGCGGAAGAAGATGGATGGATGGATGGATGGATGTAGAGAACATACAAAGCCTTTATTTATTAAATCACAATTATTGAAAATCAATTATTTGGTGCATTTGCAAACAGCTAAAATAATGTATAAAGCAAACTACAACCCAAGAATGTACAACAATTCTTCTCAAAAAAAAGAGGAGAAATATAACCTTAGAGGAAAATCTAATTTAATACTTTTGTATGCTCGTTTAACACTTAAAACCTTTAGTATATCAGTATGTGGAATTAAATTATGGAACAGATTAACCAAAGAAATCAAACAAAGCACCAATATGATTCAGTTCAAGAGACGGTTCAAACTACAAGTGTTCACAAAGTACACAGAACAAGAATTATGATGAACATATTTTTGTTCGTTTTTTTTATTTTTTATTATTTATGTATTTAATATTTATTCCTTATTTATTTGTTCACTGTTCTGTTACAGAGAACAAGGAAATTGGATAAAATTGCTATGGTATGAAAAGGGGTATGATTAAATAAGCTCTGCTTCTTCCTACTCCTTTTCGGACGTGCTGTCATGAAACAACTGGAATTGTGTGATGCATGTTCGAAATAAACTGAAACTGAACTGAACTGAACTGAACTGAACATATACAGCAGGGGTGTCAAAACGTTTTGCCTCCAAGCAGGCCCGGCCCTAACCAATCTGGCGCCCTAGGCAAGATTTTAGGTGGCACCCCCCCACATCGGCAGTGAAGTGTATATACTCACAAGAAACCGAATAGCTTTGTCTTTGACCTTTTTTTTACTTAAAGAAAGCAAATTAACAATCAGAATAGTTAACAAGATAAAAAAAATATGAATAAATAAATGAATGCAAAAAATAAAAAATTAATATATGAAATACAATATTTTTTACATACATATTGCTTAATTTACATTAATGATGTGCACTTTAACAACTAGGCTTACAACTATACCTAATATATAAAGGGGTGGAAAAGTGACTATTACCTGCAGGGCAAACATTAGCTAACCAGAAGGCAATAATGTAAACAAAAACACCTGCTTAAAAGATCTAATACAAATGTCCCTGAGGAATGTAAGGTGGGAGTACTGTAATTACCTAACATTACATTATTATTTTCCATAACAATTTAGCCCCCTCCACAATATTAACCCGACGTTAAAACAGAACTAGCTATTTATTGATTAGCAATTGCCGAATCATGTAACATTAGCTTAATGCTAAAAAGCCAGGTTACTATCACATTCTGTAACAGACAAATAATTTTATGTAGGCTAACGTTACCTACCTGCTACCTCTTGTCTTTTCTCGTTTCTCCTCCTCTTCTTTTCTCTTTTTTCTTCCCTGGGCACCTGACAGTTTTGGCCGTTTTGACATCTTGTGTTGATTTTTTGATGTGGTGACGTCCAAAAAGAGTCATGATACGGGAAGGGAGGGGGCGCACCGTGCGGGGGGAGGAGGGGGCGCAATGTTGTAACAAATAATATTTCTATTAAATAGGCTTTACTTTGCATTTTAATTAACGTGGGATTATTTTTTGTATTTAGAAATAATAGTACCAACTTTTTTTTTTTTTTTTTTTTTTTTTTTTTTCTCCAACATTTGTGGCACTGGCGTGGCGCCCCCTGATGGACGGCGCCCTTAGCATTTGCCTATACGGCCTATGCCACGGGCCGGCCCTGCCTCCAAGGGCCAAAGAGCGATTTTACCATGCAACAAGTGAGGAATTTAGCCTCATAACAGCATTAATTCATTATAAGGTAGTAAAGAGTGACAAAGTTGTGTGTTTAATTCGGTTAGCACATTTTATGTACATTTATAACCTTAAAACGTTCAAAAAAGGTCATTTCTTGCAGATTTTCGCCATTTGTAGGTGTTATTCTCTAACCAGCTTCTGCTAGATATTTCCTCCGATTGCATTGAAATTTTACCCAGGTAGAATACACATATGGGTGACGCTAAGTTTCCAAGCGTTCACGTTTTCATTATAGGACGTGGGCAAAGCATGGCGACCAATATTATCCTTCTCCATAGAGGGTCAAAAAGTCACAAATTTACCGTAGAGCAGGGGTCTTAAATTCAAACTCAACTAGTTAGCCTGTAAACAAAAACATCTCTAGGACTCTTAAGGCATCAGAGAGTGAGCGTTACACACACATAACACACACGCACACTGGCTGGCATTCGTTACAAATTCTTGTTAGCATTATTGCTAATGCTAACGACACTAGCTTGGTTACATTACAATAGCATGCACAAATATGCATGAAAACACTCCTACAGACATCACACATGGGACGGTTTAATAAGCAAGAATTGTTATAGTTGTCCTATCGGGTTCTTTTGGCTCATAGGACTCCTGAGGCAGCGGACAGGTACCGACAGGCCAAGCGGTGTGCGGCTTCAGCGGTCGCAGAGGCAAAAACTCGGACATGGGAGGAGTTCGGGGAAGCCATGGAAAACTACTTCCGGACGGCTTCGAAGCAATTCTGGACCACCATCCGCTGTCTCAGGAAGGGGAAGCAGTGCACTATCAACACCGTGTATGGCGGGGATGGTGTTTTGCTGACCTCGACTGCGGATGTTGTGGATCGGTGGAGGGAATACTTCGAAGACCTCCTCAATCCCACCAACACGTCTTCTTATGAGGAAGCAGTGCCTGGGGAGTCTGTGGTGGGCTCTCCTATTTCTGGGGCTGAGGTTGCTGAGGTAGTTAAAAAGCTCCTCGGTGGCAAGGCCCCAGGGGTAGATGAGATCCGCCCGGAGTTCCTTAAGGCTCTGGATGCTGTGGGGCTGTCTTGGTTGACAAGACTCTGCAGCATCGCGTGGACATTGGGGGCGGTACCTCTGGATTGGCAGACCGGGGTGGTGGTTCCTCTCTTTAAGAAGGGGAACCGGAGGGTGTGCTCTAACTATCGTGGGATCACACTCCTCAGCCTTCCCGGTAAGGTCTATTCAGGTGTACTGGAGAGGAGGCTACGCCGGATAGTCGAACCTCGGATTCAGGAGGAACAGTGTGGTTTTCGGCCTGGTCGTGGAACTGTGGACCAGCTCTATACTCTCGGCAGGGTCCTTGAGGGTGCATGGGAGTTTGCCCAACCAGTCTACATGTGTTTTGTGGACTTGGAGAAGGCATTGGACCGTGTTCCTCGGGAAGTCCTGTGGGGAGTGCTCAGAGAGTACGGGGTATCGGACTGTCTGATTGTGGCAGTCCGCTCCCTGTATGCTCAGTGCCAGAGCTTGGTCCGCATTGCCGGCAGTAAGTCGGACACGTTTCCAGTGAGGGTTGGACTCCGCCAAGGCTGCCCTTTGTCACCGATTCTGTTCATAACTTTTATGGACAGAATTTTTAGGCGCAGTCAAGGCGTTGAGGGGATCTGGTTTGGTAGCTGCAGGATTAGGTCTCTGCTTTTTGCAGATGATGTGGTCCTGATGGCTTCATCTGGCCAGGATCTTCAGCTGTCACTGGATCGGTTCGCAGCCGAGTGTGAAGCGACTGGGATGAGAATCAGCACCTCCAAGTCCGAGTCCATGGTTCTCGCCCGGAAAATGGTGGAGTGCCATCTCCGGGTTGGGGAGGAGATCTTGCCCCAAGTGGAGGAGTTCAAGTACCTCGGAGTCTTGTTCACGAGTGAGGGAAGAGTGGATCGTGAGATCGACAGGCGGATCGGTGCGGCGTCTTCAGTAATGCGGACGCTGTATCGATCCGTTGTGGTGAAGAAGGAGCTGAGCCGGAAGGCAAAGCTCTCAATTTACCGGTCGATCTACGTTCCCATCCTCACCTATGGTCATGAGCTTTGGGTTATGACCGAAAGGACAAGATCACGGGTACAAGCGGCCCAAATGAGTTTCCTCCGCCGGGTGGCGGGGCTCTCCCTTAGAGATAGGGTGAGAAGCTCTGCCATCCGGGGGGAGCTCAACGCCTAGGGAGGTGTTTAGGGCACGTCCGACCGGTAGGAGGCCGCGGGGAAGACCCAGGACACGTTGGGAAGACTATGTCTCCCGGCTGGCCTGGGAACGCCTCACGGTCCCACAGGAAGAGCTAGACGAAGTGGCTGGGGAGAGGGAAGTCTGGGCTTCCCTGCTTAGGCTGCTGCCCCCGCGACCCGACCTCGGATAAGCGGAAGAAGACGGATGGATGGATGGATGTTATAGTTGTATTGTAAAACTTACAGACGATGCTTGGAGTGATGAATGAAGAATCCCTTCGAGCAGAAACAAAACGGGATATACTCCCGGTTCAAGGTGCGAAATGGGTGGTACATTTTCAATACGCAGCAACTGCAGAACGCAAAGTCATCCAAAAGGTGGCGCCATAGCACAAACAAACACACACCTTTTCAGTGTCTGTCTGTGTAAAACTATTTTTTTTAATACAAAATATTATGGCCGTTGGTGAAGACAAGTCCATAAATTAGCTGGACAATTATTTTGAGCCGCAGGGTTCAAAGCGTGGAGGACAAAAAAGGAGCGACTTATAGTCCGTAAAATATGGTAACCAACCCCCGCTCTTTAATGCTTCAGTCACATACAGGATTCTCACAGGAATGAGGCAACAATGAATCCAGACATACTGTGTATGTTTAGTCAAATGAGCACATCATTTATTATTCACCTTTTAGGGGACTGCATGCAACATTTGGGCAAAAAAAACATGTTTTTTTTCATCCGGTAAAACGTCTTTGCGGGGTCAAGTCATTGGCAGTTTGTGTAATGATTATAGAACGTTGAGGATATGCTAGCACAACCTCTAGGTCAGTGTTTTTCAACCACCGTGCCGCGTGAGACATTGTCTGGTGTGCCGTGGGAAATTATGCAACTTCACCTAAATGGTCCAAAAAAGATTTTTTGCGAAACAATATATTATAATCTGCAAATAATGTGCCGTTGCCTGGTGTCTGTGTTGTGTAGAACTCAGCAGGGTGACCACGTAATGCTCCAATTTTTTTTTGCAAAAGTCGGAATGTGTCGGGTGGGACGAGGGTGGTTTGTTGTGATCCCGATATGCAGAGCACAGCGGGAGGCAGGGTGCAGGTAAAAAGGTATGTAGCGCTTAAACCAAAAATGGAAAAAAAGGAAAAGGCAATGACTATGCAAAACGAAAGTAAAACTGAACAGGATACAAAGTAAACAGGAACATAATGCTGGACGACAGCAAAGACTTACGGCGTCCACAAAGTACATTTGTAGAAGAATAGAATGGACTTTATTGTCATTATATTTGCATATAACGAGATTATGGACTCCAATTTAAGGTGCGGTAGTGGGAACAAATATGGTATAAAAATAAATTACACAAAGTTAATAAAGATAAAACTAAGAATTGATAGTACATGACATGACAATCAACAATGTCCACACGAAGAAAGATAGCAACAACGTAAATAGCCTTGCTTGCTAACACGAAGCAGGTGCGGGGAATAGCGCTCAAAGGAAGACATGAAACCGCAACAAAACAGGAAGGGCCACCAAAATAAGAGCGCAAGACAAGAACTAAAGCACTACACACAGAAAAACACAAACAAACTCAAAATAATGCACGGCGAGTTTCATTTTTTTTAACGTTTTTTTTGCTGGTGGTGTGCCTCCGGATTTTTTAATGAAAAAAATGTGCCTTGCCTCAAAAAAGTTTTAAAAACTCTGGTCGAGGTGGCATCACCTGATAAAACTCTGGTCTAGGTGGCATCCCCTGATAAAACTCTGGTCTAGGTGGCATCACCTGATAAAACTCTGGTCTAGGTGGCATCCCCTGATAAAACTCTGGTCTAGATGGCATCCCCTGATACGACTCTGGTCTAGGTGGCATCACCTGATAAAACTCTGGTCTAAGTGGCATCACCTGATGAAACTCTGGTCTAGGTGGCATCCCCTGATACGACTCTGGTCTAGGTGGCATCACCTGATACAACTCTGGTCTAGGTGGCATCACCTGATAAAACTCTGGTTTAAATGGCATCACCTGATAAAACTCTGGTTTAGATGGCATCACCTGATACAACTCTGGTCTAGGTGGCATCACCTGATAAAACACTGGTCTAGGTGGCATCCCCTGATAAAACTCTGGTCTAGGTGGCATCACCTGATAAAACTCTGGTCTAGGTTGCATCACTTGATAAAACTCTGGTCTAGGTGGCATCCCCTGATAAAACTCTGGTCTAGGTGGCATCCCCTGATACGACTCTGGTCTAGGTGGCATCACCTGATAAAACTCTGGTCTAGGTGGCATCACCTGATAAAACTCTGGTCTAGGTGGCATCACCTGATAAAACTCTGGTCTAGGTGGCATCCCCTGATAAAACTCTGGTCTAGGTGGCATCCCCTGATATGACTCTGGTCTAGGTGGCATCCCCTGATAAAACTCTGGTCTAGGTGGCATCCCCTGATGCGACTCTGGTCTAGGTGGCATCACCTGATAAAACTCTGGTCTAGGTGGCATCACCTGATAAAACTCTGGTCTAGGTGGCATCCCCTGATAAAACTCTGGTCTAGGTGGCATCCCCTGATACGACTCTGGTCTAGGTGGCATCACCTGATAAAACTCTGGTCTAGGTGGCATCACCTGATAAAACTCTGGTCTCAGTGGCATCACCTGATAAAACTCTAGTCTAGGTGGCATCACCTGATAAAACTCTGGTCTAGGTGGCATCATCTGATAAAACTCTGGTTTAAATGGCATCCCCTGATAAAACTCTGGTCTAGGTGGCATCCCCTGATAAAACTCTGGTCTAGGTGGCATCACCTGATAAAACTCTGGTCTAGGTTGCATCACCTGATAAAACTCTGGTCTAGGTGGCATCCCCTGATAAAACTCTGGTCTAGGTGGCATCACCTGATAAAACTCTGGTCTAGGTGGCATCACCTGATAAAACTCTGGTCTAGATGGCATCCCCTGATACGACTCTGGTCTAGGTGGCATCACCTGATAAAACTCTGGTCTAGGTGGCATCACCTGATGAAACTCTGGTCTAGGTGGCATCTCCTGATACGACTCTGGTCTAGGTGGCATCACCTGATACAACTCTGGTCTAAGTGGCATCACCTGATAAAACTCTGGTTTAAATGGCATCACCTGATAAAACTCTGGTCTAGATGGCATCCCCTGATACGACTCTGGTCTAGGTGGCATCACCTGATAAAACTCTGGTCTAGGTGGCATCACCTGATGAAACTCTGGTCTAGGTGGCATCTCCTGATACGACTCTGGTCTAGGTGGCATCACCTGATACAACTCTGGTCTAAGTGGCATCACCTGATAAAACTCTGGTTTAAATGGCATCACCTGATAAAACTCTGGTCTAGATGGCATCCCCTGATACGACTCTGGTCTAGGTGGCATCACCTGATAAAACTCTGGTCTAGGTGGCATCACCTGATGAAACTCTGGTCTAGGTGGCATCTCCTGAAACGACTCTGGTCTAGGTGGCATCACCTGATAAAACTCTGGTTTAGATGGCATCACCTGATAAAACTCTGGTTTAGATGGCATCACCTGATACAACTCTGGTCTAGGTGGCATCACCTGATAAAACTCTGGTTTAAATGGCATCACCTGATAAAACTCTGGTCTAGGTGGCATCACCTGATAAAACTCTGGTCTAGGTGGCATCACCTGATAAAACTCTAGTTTAGGTGGCATCACCTGATAAAACTCTGGTTTAAATGGCATCCCCTGATAAAACTCTGGTCTAGGTGGCATCCCCTGAAACGACTCTGGTCTAGGTGGCATCACCTGATAAAACTCTGATCTAGGTGGCATCCCCTGAAACGACTCTGGTCTAGGTGGCATCACCTGATAAAACTCTGGTCTAGGTGGCATCCCCTGATACGACTCTGGTCTAGGTGGCATCACCTGATAAAACTCTGGTCTAGGTGGCATCCCCTGATAAAACTCTGGTCTAGGTGGCATCACCTGATAAAACTCTGGTCTAGGTGGCATCACCTGATAAAACTCTGGTCTAGGTGGCATCACCTGATAAAACTCTGGTCTAGGTGGCATCACCTGATAAAACTCT